>NC_084732.1:22702201-22834701 GCF_033978785.1 Entelurus aequoreus
AGGGCGAGAAGATCATGCTGGCCATCATCACCAAGATGACCCTCACCCAGGTCTCCACCTGGTTCGCCAACGCCCGCCGGAGGCTGAAGAAGGAGAACAAGATGACGTGGACGCCGCGGAACCGCAGCGAGGACGAGGAGGAGGACGAGAACATCGACCTGGAGAAGAACGACGACGACGAGCCGCCCAGTAATAAGCAAGACAAGAACCAGGACTCGTCAGATGCTGAAGCAGGTGGGTGGCTGGAGGTGCATGGGGGAGAAGATATAAAAAAATAAAAAAATAAATGTCATCCTAGTCGTTTCCATATTGATTGAAGCTTAATGCTGGTGTATTATTTATGGAATTATAATCACCTCCAACTTTGACAAAAATAACGAAAAATATTTAAATTTCTTTGAATATTGCATCTAATTATTTTTTCTGGATGTGTCCAGATGCCAAAATGTTGCACCCGGCGGACTGTGACAGGTTCAAGGAGGACAAGGACGTGGACCCCCTGCTGAGCGACTCGGAGTCCAAAGACCCGCCGGAGGAGCGGACTAGCGCGTCCGACTTGTTGTTGGATTCTGCCGGCAAGCCCGCCACGTCGTCCCCCTCGGTGGTGGTGGTGGTGCAGCAGGGGCCCCGCGGCGCCCTGCAGGACAAGCCGTCGGACCTCAGCATGCACGCACCCACCTCCGTCATCCACTCGGCGCCCAAGCCCAAACTGTGGTCCCTGGCGGAGATCGCCACCTCCTCGGACCGATGCAGTAGAAGCAGCAGCGGGGAGGCGCACCGAGGAGGAGGTGGGGAGCAGCAGCAGCAGCAGCCTTGCCCCGGCGTCATGAACCCCGCTGCCGGCTCCCCTCCGCGGTCCTCCCCGCAGTGCGGCGTCCTCTCCCGGCCCCTGTACTACACGTCACCCTTCTACCCGGGCTACACGAACTACCACGGGGCTACTTTCGGACACCTCCACGGCACCGCGGGCTCCCCCTGCAGCCCGGCGCACTTCAATGGATTAAACCAGACGGTGTTAAATAGAGCCGAGGCTTTGGTGAGGGACAAAGTGCGGGGAGATCTTTGCAAAGACTCCCCTTACGAACTGAAGAAAGGTATGTCAAACATTTAACAACTTCCAACTGTGGACTTTTTTTTTTCTGTTTTTCTTTAATTTATTTCTTCTGTTTTTTTTCTGGGAAGGTTGCAAAATATTACTGAGCATTATATCCACCCCTCCTTAATGGACATGTTTCTGTAACAAGGATGAGGGACTTATAATGGCTGCAGCCACCGGAAGTCATTTGTATTAAAAGACTAACATGTATATTTAATGTAGCATTTTTGTATTTAAGAAAGAAAAATGGACGACACTATCTTTGAAGTAAATTATGGAGAATATAAATATATTTGTGCAGTATTTTTTTTTAAATATGCATGATTATTCTTGCAGTGATGATATAAAGTGCATGTTTGGAGTATACAGGAACATCCAAATAGGCAATTACCACGCGTGTTTTACGCACGGCAATCAGGTGGTGAACTGCGGTAATGAGATCCATTTTATGCCAAATTTAGATCTCATTACTTTTTCTTCCCCCCTTCCCTTTATGCAAGGAAGGCGTGATAGAAGTTGGTTAAAATGAGAGATTCGACCATGCATTCAGAACATACTGACCACCCTATTAATGGACTCTCACTTTTAATGGCGCGTTGGATGTGCGCGCGCACACTCACTCACACACACACACACACACACACACACACACACGGAGTGTACAAAGGAAGTGCGGTTGTCACGCCATGTCGTGCAAACTCTTCCAACTTCCGCAGGTAGGTGTCACACTTGCGCCTAATTTCACAATAAAAGTGTGTGTGTGTGTGTGTGTGTGTGTGTGTGTGTGTGTGTGTGTGTGTGTGTGTGTGTGTGTGTGTGTGTGTGTGCAAAAAAAAAAAAAAAGGGGGGGGGGGCGGGGGGGGTTGTTATAATCAATGAGGGCATATGCAGAGTTATTGTTACATGGATTAATATTCGATGAGTAATGATTGGGTAAAATATAATAATAATAATATAATCATTTAAAAAAATTAAAACATTTTGGTGAACGAGGCCAAAAAAAATCAAAAATGATAAGCAAATTTTTTTTTTTGCTTTTCATTTGTATTTATCTTAAATATGTATTTTTTTATTTTTTTTGTTGCTTTTATTACAAATGTTATTGCAGGCCGCAACGCCTTAACAAGGAGGCCTTAAGAGCAAAACATATCTCAAATAATAACACAATTCGTTGGTTTTATTGCCTTTACATTGTTTGTAATGTATCAATAATAATTATTTTTACTTTTAATATTATTATTATTATTATTGTACTTTAATTTCCCTTGGGCTTTTAATTATTATTATTTTTTTTTACAATAACCCCCCTTCTGTTGTAGTCACGTGACCGCACAGACTGGCACATATCATCCGGTTAAATAGCATAATTATATATGTGTGTGTGTGTGTGTGTGTGTGTGTGTGTGTGTGTGTGTGTGTGTGTGTGTGTGTGTGTTGGTCCCCACGGGGTTGCACTGCTCCAAGTGTCAAGTCCCCTATGAACGGCACCGTCTCTCTTTTTTGTTGTTGTTGTTGTGTGTATTTATTATTATTGTGATTATTTGAAACAAGAAAGGCCGCTGCTGTTGTGTTCCTATGACAAATAGTGATCCGCAGGGGAGGTTTTCTTCCTTTCACGCCCTTTTCTGAGGTGTAAATCATCCGTGGGAGGGGAGGGAGACGTTTATATGTCAAATGGCTTTTTCATGCATGCTGTTTACAGTTGTGCACATGAAGCAAATACACAAAAGTGGAAACATTAGGAGAGGATATTATAAAAGAAATCCTGCAATTAAAAGAGCACATATTTGTATTTTTATAACTATTATTACCATCATTATTATTGAATGGTGTGTGTTAGCCTCGCTTCAAAGTGAGAATACCAAGTGGGCTCTCTAAAGTCTTCCCCAGAGGAAATAAGAGCAGGGGTGTGTGAAATAATCCCCGAAGAGAAGAAGAGAAAATAAATTGAGAGGGAGAGAAAAATGAAGACAGTTTTCACACGGACTTTTGTTTTTTAATTAATTGCATTTTTTTGTTAATTAGAATGTATTTCCAATAAATAAAAAAATATATATACTTAATTGAATATATTAAATTAAAAGGGTTTTGTGTGCTTTAAAATTTGAATATGCATTAATAATTGAGTATTTAAAGGTGGATTAATGTGGAAAGGGAATACTTCATTTTATTATTATTATTATTATTATTAGCAGTTAGAATTACCTCTGTGCTGCGTAAAAAAAAAAGTATCACTTACTCACAAATACATGGAGTATTTTATTCCAAATACATACGTGTATAAAAATAGAAAAACATTTCAATGTTGTCTGATTATTATTAATCCTGCAGAGAAACACTTAAAATAAAATTTAAAAAAAACAACTTATTTTTAAAATGTTGCTACTTTTATTATTTTCCATTTTTTTCCACTTGCTTACACACAATTTTAATAACTGTGTGTCTTTTTTCAAAAGGATTTACACACTTTTCCAAACACCACATTACATTTTCTTAATTCCTAGATTATTTGCAAAATGACACACGTCGGTCAAAACATATGCCCATTCCTCAAAATAAAGCAAGCATTTGTAAAAAATGCAGTTTTATTGTCATCTCACTCACACAGACTTCAAATGATAAGACACTATTGGAGTGAGTTACCCAGAACAGTAATAAATACAAAACAACATTTTGTAAAAAAAAAAAAACTATTTTACTATAAGAAATCACATGTTTGGGGCATTTTGCCCGACCCTTTTTAGCATATGTGATGAATGATTACTGTAACTTGACAAAATATATTGGCAAATGCTCAGCAATCGTCATTGTTTACTTTGAAGTGGGCCTATACGTAAGGACCTAAAGAGAAAGTCAAAATATCCTGTCATCTTTTCAACAAGTGTTCAACAATGAAGCTGCAAACTGCAAATATTTATTTTTTACCAGTGAGGTAATGTAACATATCACAGTAGTCAACAATGACATGCAGTACAAATTCAAATCTGAGACAAATAAAAAGGTTTGAAAAAAAATCTGAAGGTAAAGATGTGTGTATCACAATCCTAGTGTGTGTGTGTAAATTGTGAAGATGTGTGTATCACAATCCTTATATGTGTGCAAGATGTGAAAATGTGTGTAAAGAAAGCATTGTGTGTAATATTTCGCAAAAACTGTGAAACAGAGTCTATGCCTAATGTTAGGCACATCTGCACAGTGGTTTTGTTTACTGTGTGTAGACTTTGTTAACTGTGTGACAATTTAAAATTTAGTGTGTAAGCAATTGGAAAAAAACTGTATTTAACTATTATTAGAGGTGGGGTAAATAATCGATTTTTAGATGCATCGCAATTTGGACTTGGGCAGCTGTAAAATCAATTATTAACTGCCAATAATCCATGATTTATTTATTGTTTATAAAGTAATGCAGACAGTTCTAAAATTAGCCACCTCACCCAGAGATCTGACCAGCTCCTTTATTTTAAGGCACTTATGAAAGGGACAAGCGGTAGAAAATGGATGGATGGATGGATGGATGGATGTTCCAGTTTTGCACACATTTCCATTAAACTAATAAATGCAATGGCAATTAATTCAACTGTTTATCACAAAAGCACTGTTTTTAAAAAGTTGCAAGGGGATGAATGTGTATTTAGTGAAAACGAAAAAAATCAACATAAATAAGTTAAAGACGCATCAATAATTGTTTTGTAATCGAATCGAAGCCCAACGATCTGGCTGTAACTATTATTAAATTTTTCTGTATTTTGAATCACAAGCTCAGAATTATGATTATTGTTAAAATTGCATGTTTCTTCTGCTTTATTTTGAGGCTCCGGAGACTATTTTGACACATATTTCGCTTTATGATATTTCCTCGGCCTATAAAAGAGCTAAAGTTGCACCGTTACGCCAGAGATGGACAATTAGACTGTTATAAAAACCCACATTTTGCACACAAGTAGACAATAACCTGTTGTTTACATTCTCTTTCCATGAATGATGATTCACTCTCTGGTCCAACTATGATAATAGATGAGCAGTGGAGTGATAAGATGTCTTCATAATGGGGTCAAATAGGAGCAAAAAGCATTAATAACACTGCAACAATTCAGTGTTTCCTTAAAAAAAACTGTCTGAGGTGGATTAAGGATAATATTTCAAGTGGGTGTTCATTTAAAATAATCCCAGATATCAATAAATGACCCCTGTTCTTTACAATGCAGAAGGCGTATAAAAAATAAACATGTCAGCCATGTTAAGTGGGGGTTATAAAAGGGTCTCCGACACACTGTAAAGCCACCTCAGATAAGGTGGCGGGGAGTGATTTAGCACTTTATTTTTTTCACTCGCGCACTTCACCGACTGTTTTTCTTATTTCTCCCCAGAGCTCCTCTGGGAGAGATTACACGTGTAATTTTCAGCAGTGAGATGTTTTAAGTGACCTCCCCCTACATAAATAAAACATTTCTATGAAGAAGAAGAAGGGGGGAAAAAAACATTAACGAAGAGTGATGATGAACTATGAGGAGGCCAATTGAGGGAGGCGGGAGGGGGGGGGGTTGTGAAAACTGGGGGATTCGGTTGCAGAAGCAAAGAAATGTGAGGACGTTTTTATACGTTTGAGGCTGCATGTTGCTGCTCGTTGGCCGGCCTGCTCTGACAGCAGTGTGGGGTGAGGCCCCCCTGACCCGCTTACTGCTAAAGGGGCTGTGTTCAGTGGCCGTGTAAGGGGGTTCACTGGCACCCACACTGGGGGTCTCTGCCCCGACCCGAGGGAGGAGTCGGGCACACACTTAGTGCCAATACCCCGAGGGATGAACCGGTCATCAATTTTGGAAGCGGTGACTACGCAACTTCATTTTAAGGCTTACGAGCTGCCATGCAAGTGCAAAAAGAAGTTAACCCCGTTACAACTGCTGTTAAAACTGTGGTGAGTTATGTTGTACTTTAAAGGAGTCAGTCTTTAAAGGCTACAGTGCATCCGGGAAGTATTCACAGGGATTCACTTTTTCCACATTCTGATATGTTACGGCCTTATTCCAAAATTGAATAAATCCATGTTTGTCCTCAAAATTCTACACACAATACCGCATAATGATGATTTTTTTTTTTTTAATTTTTTTTTAATTAAATAACTTTATTTAAAATAAAAAAACTAAAATCACATGTACATGATTTCACAGCGTCAACATTTCGTTGATGCACCTTTGGCACAATTAGAGCCTCAAGTCTTTTTGAATACAATGCCACAAGCTTGGCACACCCATTCCTCTTAGCAGCGCCTCTCAAGCTCCATCAGGTTGGATGAGTAAATGGTAAATGATAGCGCTTTTCTACCTTCAAGGTACTCAAAGCGCTTTGACACTATTTCCACATTCACACACTGATGGCAGGGGCTGCTAACCACGACCCATCAGGAGCAAGGGTGAAGCGTCTTGCTCAAGGACACAACGGACGTAACTAGGTTGGTAGAAGGTGGGGATTGAACCAGGAACCCTCAGGTTGCTGGCACGGCCGCTCTCCCAACGGCGCCACGCCATCCCCATGGGAAGTGATGGTTTTCATCCAGAATGTCTCTGTACATTTTTAGTTTTGATACATTTGCGAAATAAAAAACAACAACATTTACATAGTCATTATGGGGAATTGTTTGTAGAATTTTGAGGACAAAAAAAATTAATGTATTCCATTATGGAATAAGGATGTAACACATGGGGGTGTCAAAGTCATTTTAGCTCAGGAGCCGCATGGAGGAAAATATGTGCACACGTGGGCCGAACTATTAAAAATCATGGCATTAAAAAAAAAAAAGACAACTTCAGATTGTTTTCTTTGTCTTGCTTTGGCCAAAAATAGAACAAACACATTCTGAAAATATTACAATAAAAATACAGGCCGTGGTAAAGTTTAGATCCATGAAGGAAAGAAGAAAGTGAATGAATGTTTATAACATATGCATAAAATCTTGTTTTCTTTTGTTATATTTTTTTTTATGACTTAAGTAACATTTATGACAACCTTTTTCCAAAACACAATATAGAATGTGAGATATAAGAGGATAATGCTTACATTTATCATTTGTTTTCAAAATGCTTACAAAAAAGTGGGACCACACAAATTTACTATATGGGACCCCATTTGTATGACTTGACGACCCCATTTGGAAAATTCTTAGCGCCAACACTGATGGAGTTTTGGTGCGTGCAAAACAGCAGCAGGCGGCTGTGGCCTGCGGGCCGGTTCTAATACTAATCAAATATCATCCCGGGGGCCATAGATAATTCATCTGCGGGTCAAATCCGGCCCGCAGGCCTCGACTTTGACACCCCAGATGTAACATAACAAAATGTGGAAAAAGTGTAGCGCTGTGAATACTTTCCGGGAGCACTGGACATGCAGAGTATTCATTAGTGTTTTTTGGGGATTTTAACCCTTTAACGACCTGGCGTCCACATATTGTTGGTTGTGTAGACCACCTTCCAACATTTTTTTCCCCGACAAGACCCTGCAGGTTTGCACTTAAGAGGACTTTATACTGCCAATTAGTGGTGTAGGAAGAGCATACCAGATCACATGTTGGATTTAAGATGGCTGAAAACACATGCAAAAGTTCAGAGGGCAACTTTCAATTTTTTTTTTGTTTTCATACTCATTGAGTCGAAAAGACCCCAAACAGCAAAGGTAAATAACAAAATGCATGCCAAACAAGAGTTTGGGTCTTAGCAGGCCAAAGGTCAGTTTATTGTATGCCATTTAAATTTTTTTTTATGAGAACAAAGATATGTGCCTCTGATCCGGTGGTTTTCAATCAATAGCCACACTTATTACTAAAGGGTCAATCGATGCCTTATGAAACACAAATAGTGATACTGTGACCCGTGAAGCCTTGATGTACGGGTCACTTTAACAAAAGAAAAACATGTGAACGATACAGCTGCTGTGTCATTTAACTGCGGGGCACCAAACTGTGTTTATCAGTTGGAATCCAAATGGAAAACAAAATTCATAAAATAATGTATAAAATCAAGAAAAAGTCAATATTCCAAATGGCGGGATCATTAAGCACCAAATAATGTGAATGCTCTTATTTTTTACTATTTGGCTCATTGACCAGAGTTGTGTATTTCATATGCATTCCCTTCAGCGCAACTTTGTTTAAAAAAAAATATTTATATATTTATATATATTTGATAACAATTCAAATGTCGTGACTTTTTTTTATCCGGAAGATGGCAGATTACTTTCATGAAACACAGACACAGTATCAGCGCAGAGTCAATACAAGTGAGTGTGCCATACGTTCAGTGGGGCGTTGTTTACCCATAGAGTAACAAGACACACTAAGGTGATTTTGCTGCATGCATTAAATAGGGAAAAGTTACGCATTTTGGTGTCAAAATCTAAAACAAATATCAGTTGAAAGCCAGAATTGCATAATAAAATGCTACAATAAAGGATTGCATTAGTTTATGTGGAGATAAATGTGGAATTAAAAAATGTAATTTTCAATGGTTTTCAATTTGACATTTTTTGTTGCAAAGGCAAAATTTGTCGATTTTTACATAGCTTTGTCAGGTAAGGCTAATTTAAGGAACATCTATTATATTTTAAAAATCACTATTGTCTTCCTAATTTAATATTAATTCGACAGTCAAATTTAGCTCAGAAATTAAAAAAAAAAAAAAATTAAAATACGTAATAACACAAGATTATAGGATGTACTAAAAGCTAAAATTGTTTCTAGGTTTCCAGTTTCATTCATTCATGTATTCTTTTAATTACTGATATTATGTTGTGTTTGTCAAATTGTACTGAGCAGCCAGAACAGAGACCTGCACGTTCCTATCACACAATGAATTCATTTTCTCACTTTCGGAAAACAAAAAACTGTTAATAAATTAAAAAAACTTATGAAATAATCCAGATATTATTCAGATTCAAATTGAATTAAACATCCAAGTAAGTATATTTTGAACTACAAAAGTCTTGGAAAATCACTAATGGTGTTGCCAATCGTGCCCCGTTATTATTCTCCTAGGGGAGGGGTGTCAAACTAATTTTAGATCGGGGGCCACATGGAGAAAAATCTACTCCCAAGTGGGCCGGACTGGTAAAATCACAGCACGATAACTTAAAAATAAAGACAACTTCAGATTGTTTTCTTTGTTTAAAAATAGAACGAGCACATTCTGAAAATGTACAAATCATAAAGTTGTTGTTTATTACACTTACATGTTGCGGTTAATAGTTCGTTATTTATACTTTCTGAATAAATTATGTGATAATGATCATCAGTCAACTCATTGGTGTTAATTTTCAATCTATCAAGATAAAAAAATAATATCAAAATGAAATTACATGATGTTATTTATGTAGTTTGCTCATATTCCTCGATTGGTGCACTGACATCATGTGGTTTATTTATGTTTACAAATGTAGCATCATCTACAAAGGTACAAATAATTGCTATTGCAACATCTAGTGGACACATTTAGAACAGCACTTTCTTTAATTCCAAAATGTTGTCTCATTTTTATACTTAGCAAACTCATCCTGCATGCCGGATACAACCTGGGGCCGTACGTTTGACACCCCTGTCCTAGGGTGATGAAAAGCACGGACTGACAAAACGAAAGATAATTAGCTGCAGTTTAAGTGTTGATACACGTTGCTTGTTGGGATTATTGTAATGTGTTTAAACAGGAGAAGTTTAGAATACGATTTCTGAAAATTAAAGACCATCTTATTCATTTCATTATTAAGACCCCGCAGAACCCCTGCTTTTGCGGTGGCAATACAAAACCAAAAAGTCAAAAAGTAATGGATGTTTGCTCAATAGAAGGGGGGGGGGGGGTTTACCCTCATATGCGGTCCTCTCCAAGGTTTCTCATAGTCATTCACATCGACGTCCCAATGGGTTGAGTTTTCCTTGCCCTTATGTGGGCTTAGTACCGAGGATGTCGTTGTGGCTTGTGCAGCCCTTTGAGACACTTGTGATTTAGGGCTGTATAAATAAACATTGATTGATTGATTATTTGACGACTCACATGATGTCATGCATGACATGTCGATGTATGACATACACACCGTATCACTTCCAACTTGTCTAAATGGTATGTGCATGCTAAATTGCTGATGAAATAAGTGAACTGAGGACAGTAGCAATTTGTATTAATAATATGATGTCATGGCATTCAACAGATAGAATACAAATATGCCCCCCGGTGGTCGTAAACAGTACATGCAGGTTTGGAAGAGGGCTACTTACTGTAAGTGCTTAGATTTTTTTTTTGCATCGTGAATCAATTCCTGCATTGTTACTTTTCTGTCCAGTGACTTTTTTTTTCTCTTTTTTTTACCGTTAAATGTCTAAATATTCCAATCCCAACTAATTTATTTATTTTTTCCAATCAATTGAGAAATTCCGGTTTAGGCAATTTTTCCATTTCGTGTTTTTTTACCGCTTTCACACAGTAAATTGCATGTGATTTTCCGGCCAACATTAATGGGGCCATTCGAACGAGACCGCTAAAGTGACAATATTAACGCCGGCTTGATGGAGATTGATGAACTGTTTTCTTTCAGCCACTTCAGAGGGGGTCCGGGGAGGTAAGAGGCGGGGCCCGGCGCACTGTTTATTTACATTTGCCCTTTTCAAACGATCCCCTTCTTCCCAACATCTGCTCCACATTAGCGCACAGATATCGGTCCTAATGACCGCTGTAATAATGCAACACGCACACAAAGGTGTAACTCACCTGGCCACGCTATAAATATCCTTCTCTTGCTACCTTACACTACAACATGTCTGCTTCTTTCCCTCGCCTCGGTGCAAATGTCCACTTACATAATTGCATCCGCTCCCAAGATGGAGAAAAAAGGCCTTCTTTTTAAACTCGGGTTCTCCAAAGTTATTTTGAGCCCTACTCGTGAGGACGTTAATGAGGAGGGGCGAGGATTCAGACCCCTTTGGAGAGTCTGGCCCCTCACTCCCACACAATGAGGGAGGGAGGGCCCCCTAAGTGTAATGGTGTCCCAATAGCAATTTAGTAAAGTGCTTGCTTGCTGGCGATGTCACTCACATGCAGGTCAATCAAAAAGTGCCACAACACCTCCTCCGCGTTTCGTGGCGTTACAGCAGCTGTTATTGTTCATTAGAGTGAGAAAATAAATGGTGGCACCCTTAAAGGGAAACTGCACTTTTTTTTTAATATTATTTTTTTATTTTTACAAAACCCATAACCAGTGAAGTTGGCACGTTGTGTAAATGGTAAATAAAAACAGAATACAATGATTTGCAAATCCTTTTCAACTTATATTCAATTAAATAGACTGCAAAGAAAAGATACTTAACGCTCGCACTGGAAAACTTTGTTATTTTTTGCAAATATTAGCTCATTTGGAATTTGATGCCTGCAACATGTTTCAAAAAAGCTGGCACAAGTGGCAAAAAAGACTGAGAAAGTTGAGGAGTGCTCATCAAACGCTTATTTGGAACATCCCACAGGTGAACAGGCTAATTGGGAACAGGTGGGTGCCATGATTGGGTATAAAAGCAGCTTCCATGAAATGCTCAGTCATTCACAAACAAGGATGGGGCGAGGGTCACCACTTTGTAAACAAATGCGTGAGCAAACTGTTTAAGAACATTTCTCAACCAGCTTTTGCAAGGAATTTAGGGATTCCCCCATCTACGGTCGATAATATCATCAAAAGGTTCAGAGAATTTGGAGAAATCACTGCACGTAAGCGGCAAGGCAGAAAACTAACATTGAATGCCCGTGACCTTCGATCCCTCGGGCGGAACTGCATCAAAAAGTTACATCAGTGTGTAAAGGATATCACCACTCAGGCTCAGGAACACTGCAGAAAACCACTGTCAGTCACTACAGTTAGTCGCTACATCTGTAAGTGCAAGTTAAAACTCTACTATGCAAAGCGAAAGCCATTTATCAACAACACCCAGAAACGCTGCCGGCTTCGCTGGGACCCAGCTCATCTAAGATGGACTGATGCAAAGTGGAAAAGTGTTCTGTGGTCTGACGAGTCCACATTTCAAATCGTTTTTGGAAACTGTGGACGTCGTGTCCTCCGGAACAAAGAGGAAAAGAACCATCCGGATTGTTATAGGCGCAAAGTTGAAAAGCCAGCATCTGTGATGGTATGGGGGTGTATTAGTGCCCAAAACATGGGTAACTAGCACATCTGTGAAGGCACCATTAATGCTGAAAGGTACATACAGGTTTTGAAGCAACATATTTTGCCATCCAAGCAACATTATCATGGACGCCCCTGCTTATTTCAGCAAGACAATGCCAAGCCACGTGTTACAACAGCGTGGTTTTATAGTAAAAGAGTGCGGGTACTAGACTGGCCTGCCTCCCATTGAAAATGTGTGGCACATTATGAAGACAAATGGCAAGTCGCACTAGTGCAGTGACAAAAGCGGCATCTGCCGTCTCCATCCTGGCTGATCAGTACAATATGGCTTGAGCAATAATAACACATAAAAAAAGAGGAACACAAGTGACAGTTAATGTTAAAACGTTTTGACCAACCATCTTGAATCCGTCCCACATCATGAAATGGTGAGTACTCTTTTGATATCGAATAAATTGCATTGTATTAGGATTAGGGGTGTTCCGATACAACTTTTTCACTACCGATACCATACCAATAATGAAGCCTTGAGTGTTGGCTGATATTAATTTGATATGATATCAGTACAAAACATGGTTTACAATCTGAGCTTATTTCGAACATTGCATACATCTACAATATGGTACACCACATATTTCCAGTCTGAAAAGGAGTAGGAAGAAGCAGAGCCTATTTATTCCTATCCCTTTTCCAACGATTACTAACACATTTGTTCCCTTCCTGTTCTCAAGTTGTACACAATTTTGAATCCATAAATATCAAAGTTATCAATAAAAAGTAAAATATGTTTTAGCCCGAATGCAGCTGAGATAGGCTCCAGCACCCCCCACAACCCTGAAAGGGACAAGCGGTATAAAATGGATGGATGGATGGATGTTTTAATTCACATAATGAGATGAATAACATTATTTCTTTGTTCAATAAAGTTCAAAATGATTATCAGGATTCGTCTTATTTGTACTTTGTAAACATTTTTCATACACATAATATATTTATTACTTATTACTCATTAAACATACTTTTATTTCCTCGTGTATAATGTTATAAAAGGCTAAATCAAGTGATATTACTCTGAAAACAAAAACATTAACCTTATGACAGACTTCAAGTGGAGTGTTAATGTGTGGGGTGGGGGCGTGGCCTGCGGACCTGCAGCGAAGCGGGGTGTGCCAGGACCGGCTTCGAGATCAGCGACAGGTGCGTAGATGGCCCACCTGGGCGTGTTTATCTAATCACCTGTCGCTCTGTTAAAGGCAGCAGCCGGGAAGGAGAAGAGGTGGATGGTCGAGCACGAGCACGAGCGAGAGCGAGACCGACCAAAAGACAATTGTTGAAAAGCACTCAAAGACTTTGCACATTGCTGAAAATAAAACATTGTTGTAACCCTGGAAGAGCCTGGCATGTCGGTGATTGGTGGTCCGAAGAACCCGGAAGCGCAAGTCTTCCACAGTCACACTTTATTTGACAGCGAGTAGTCACAATAATTGATTAAAATAAGCGCATGACGCAGGACACTGAATGATGCGGACACGTTTGTTACTGGACACGTTCTAATATGTTTATTTTTCGGAGACTGAGTATGTGTAGGTAATTTGCAACTACATTAATTTAATACCTGTTTATATTGACACATGTGCTGTTCAATTAAGGCCATTTATCACGCTTGTCTACGCGTGTGCTGTTGTGTGCTTAGCTGTTGTGTAGCTGCTAGCTTCTAGTAGCCCATATCAGAATCAGAAGTACTTTATTAAGCCCCGAGGGGAAATTAAGATTTTCATTCAAGAGCAGACAATATTCTACCATGTGTACCTTTTGTAAATGACTTCTCTAAAATACAAGAAAAGATCGGACTTTTGTGCTTTTTGGAGGACATTTTAATTGTTAGACTTAGACTTAAACTACCTTTTATTGTCATTCAAATTTGAACTTTACAGTACAGATAAGAACACAATTTCGTTGGATTAGCTTATGGTAGTGCAGGATAAAAAAAAGCAATAAGGTGCAGATATAAATAAATTACCTAACTGTTTACCTTTGCACAAGTAAAGGCTTGTATCTAAGATTTTACATGCAAGACGATATTACCCGGTACAGATATCCGATATCAGTATCGGCTCAGGAAACCCCTAATTAGAATGTTTGCGTTTACAGTGGTTGACTTATTTTTGCACTTTGAAAGTTAGAATGTAAGTATGTCACATGATTGCAGGATGTCGTGACATCGAGTGAAAGCACACCTTTTTTTACATACAGAAGCATTCTGTTTTATTTTGTATATGAAAAATGAGCTTCTGGAGTTGGACTAGCGTCCCAAACGCATTCTACGGATTACAGTGTGAATAACGGCCAAATCTTAATGAGCTATACTTAGGTTTCCCCCAGATGAATTACCACTAAACATATAAGAGTAGTAGCTCCACATACTGTACACAACCTTCAAAAAAAAACAACAAAAAAGCAGGCGGTGGCTGCAAGCCAGTGGGAGTGTGTTGGCTGCTGCACCCCGATTAACGGTGTGGTTTACAGCCAACTCCAATAGGTAATCTCATCAGAGAGAGGCTTTAAACAGATAAAGACCACCCCTAACTGCCGCACCCCCACCGACGAGCGCATCCCCTTTCCCGGATGAGTCCTCCGGTCCAACACACCGAGGAGCCCTAAAGCAGGCTTACGGCACGGGCCGTACCGCAAGGCAGGCCTCAACTCATCTATTGACCTCATTTTCAATAAAAGAAGGCGTTTCTGGTCTGGTGGATCATTTGTTGGTCTAGCATGGAATGGCCATCTGGATGGAAGGATATGATCGCCGTAGTAGGTAGGCATCACCTGCCAGCGCAGGTCATCTGGGGGCTGCTATGGTTCTCACATAAGCTAATGCTGCTCAAATCAGCTCTAGAAAGAAGCAAAAAAAACAGGATCTTTCCTCTTTATGATCAGTGAAAACTCCTAAGACAAGCATGATCCATTCCATGATGCCAGTTGACTTCACAGGACTCAAATTCCATTGGAATGAATTTAAAGCTCATTATTAATGGGCATTTAAGTATGAAGAGAAGTAACTCACTCTACAGCAGGTCTAATCAACTAGCAGCCCAGGGGCCAATTCGGGCCTGGGAATGACACCATACCGGCCCCCTGATGTCAGTTCAAAACTTGAAAGAAACTTTTTTTTTTAGCAAATTCCTAAAAGCAGCAGAGGGCTCCTGTTGTGGGGTGCAAACTTGAGATTTACACAACTGAGGTGCTTCTCAAGGTACCTCTTTAAGTCTTTTACTTTTTGGCAGTTACATTTGTTTTTAATGTAAGTAAAGTGTTACTGTAGCTTGTTTACTTCAGATGCAGATACTTCAGTTTCTCTAGTTACACAAGTGGTGTTCCTCAAGGTTACATTTTAGGTCCTCTCTTTTTCATCATTTGGGCTATTCAACATGTATGAGTTCATTAAAAACAAAAAAACAAAATTTGAGTACCGTATTTTCCGGACTATAAGGCACACTTAAAGTAATTTTTTTCCCTCAAAACTCGACAGTGCGCCTTATAATGTACGGAATAATTCTGGTTTTGATTACCGACCTCAAAGCTATTTTATATGGTACATGCTGTAATGATAAGTGTGACCAGTAGATGGCAGTCAAACATAAGAGATACGTGTAGACTGCAATATGACTCAAGTAAACAACACCAACATTGTATATGTTCCATTGAAAATACAGAACATTACACACGGCGCTCAAAAATCTATTGCATGTTTTAGTACGACTTTGGTACCGCACCGCTTGATGGATTGTACTGTGCTTCAACATACGAGTATTATTATGGTGTGAGTATAAGGTAAAACATTATCTGGCGTTTTGTTTAGCAATATTATGCAAAAGCAACTTTTCTTACCTTCTGGTACCTGCTGATCTGTATTTAGGATCTGCATAAGTCCTGAAAATGTGCGCGTGTCCGCCTTTGTAGTCCGTAACGACACCGTAGTCGATAAGCTTCTTCTTTTTCTCTATCTTCTTGTTATGGGACATTCATCCTCCGCTGTTGCCATTTCTAATATAAAGTAGTGTAAAGTTATTACTTATATCTGTCAGTAAACTCACCATGAAAGCGCTAAAACATACCGGTGTAGTGAGTTTACATTATTCACCCAAGGAACTTTAGTTATTAGACAGTTCCGGTCGGACGGTTTTTCCCGGGTCACATTTACGGCGGATGAGGAGATGCTGCTCCGTTATTGATTTAAGTAAAGTCTGAATGTCATTAAAACAGTTAGCTCCATCTTTTGACACTTCTTCCACTCCCGTTCTTGCACGCTACACCTCTACAACAAAGATGACGGGGAGAAGACACTGTCAAAGGTGAGCCACGTAAATAAGACCGCCCACAAAACGGCGCATCCGGAAGCGACTGTCAGAAAGCGACTTGAAGATGATCTGTAAAACATAATCCATGCAACATTTTGACCAAAGAACCACCATTACATGTTATGTAGACCACAAGGAAGTGTTTTACATTTAGAAAAAAAAAGTCTCCTTTAATACGCCCTGTAATCCGGTGCGCGTTATTTATAAAAAATGATCAAAAATAGACCCGATCATCGGCAGTGCTCCTTATAATCCGGTGCGCCCTATGGTCCGGAAGATACTGTATCTTTTTAGCAAAAGGTCCTAAAAAAGCAGAGAGCTCCTGTAGCGCTGACCAAATAAGTTGACAAAAATGTCTCTACTGTAAAGGATGCTGGTTCTCTTTTCTCATTTTATCCTTGAATAGCAGCAAAAAGAAAGCCAAAGAAAAGTGCATCTGAACAAGATTTAATCTCAAATCGTGACGAATTGGACCCCATATTTTTTGATGACTTCAACCACTTTGAATCAACAGTTTTTTTTACTAAAGTTGCTACTTAACCGTAGAAAGTACCAGGCGTTTGTAGGGAGTAAGCCGTTCAAAAGCGGGAGGACTCAGTTGTATGCATTTTATAATATGTTTTTCCCCCATTGTTCACATATAGTGGGTTTATCAATCAATCAATCAAAGTTTATGTACATAGTCCTTAATCACAAGTGTCTCAAAGGGCTGCACAAGCCACGACAACATCCTCGGCTCAGATCCCACATCAGGGCAAGGAAAAACTCAACCCAATGGGATACAATGAGAAACCTTGGAGGGGATCGCAGCCCCCTGGGCGACCGGTGGATCTAGTAAATAATGTGAGAGTAAAAAAGGTATAGATTATAATTAAGGCTGTCAAAAATAAAGAGTTAAACTGTGATTAAATACAAAAAAAATATTGCATTAACCATGTATAGTTGCAGATTAATCGTGCAATTTATTTTGAGCGCACATGCACCTTTACTTTAAAGGCCTACTGAAACCCACTACTACCGACCACGCAGTCTGATAGTTTATATATCAATGATGAAATCTTAACATTGCAACACATGCCAATAACTTATAAAGTGCAATTTTACATTTCCCGCTAAAATTCCGGTTGAAAACGTCTATATATGATGACGTATGCGCGTGACGTCAATCGTTGAACCGGAAGTATTGGTACCCCATTAAATCCAATACAAAAAGCTCTGTTTTTATCTCAAAATTCCACAGTATGCTGGACATCTGTGTTGGTGAATCTTTTGCAATTTGTTTAATTAACAAAGAAGACTGCAAAGAAGAAAGTTGTAGGTGGGATCGGTGTATTAGCGGTTGGCTGTAGCAACACAACCAGGAGGACTTACTTGGACAGCAGACGCGCTAGCCGACGCTAGCCGCCAACCACACGGATGATCGGGTGAAGTCCTTCGTTCTTCCGTCGATCGCTGCAACGCAGGTGAGCACGGGTGTTGATGAGCAGATGAGGGCTGGCTGGCGTAGGTGGAGCGCTAATGTATTTATCATAGCTCTGTGAGGTCCCGTTGCTAAGTTAGCTTCAATGGCGTCGTTAGCAACAGCATTGTTAAGCTTTGCCAGGCTGGGAATTATTAACCGTGTAGTTGCATGTACATGGTTTAATAGTATTGTTGATCTTCTGTCTATCCTTCCAGTCAGGGATTTATTTATTTTGTTTCTATCTGCATTTGAGCCCGATGCTATCACGTTAGCTCAGTAGCTAAAGGGCTTCGCCAATGTATTGTCGTGGAGATAAAAGTCACTGTGAATGTCCATTTCGCGTTCTCGACTCTCATTTTCAAGAGGATATACTGTAGTATCCGAGGTGGTTTAAAATACAAATCCGTGATCCACAATAGAAAAAGGAGAAAGTGTGGAATCCAATGAACCCTTGTACCTAAGTTACGGTCAGAGCGAAAAAATATACGTCCTGCATTGCCTCTCTAGTGCTTCACTCTCACTTTCCTCGTCCACGAATCTTTCATCCTCGCTCAAATTAATGGGGTAATCGTCGCTTTCTCGGTCCGAATCTCTCTCGCTGCATTGTAAACAATAGGAAAATGTGAGCAGCCCTTCCTCCTGTGACGTCACGCTACTTCCGGTATAGGCAAAGCTTTTTTTTATCAGCGACCAAAAGTTGTGACCTTTATCGTCGTTGTTCTCTACTAAATCCTTTCATCAAAAATATGGCAATATCGCGAAATGATCAAGTATGACACATAGAAGGGATCTGCTATCCCCTTTTAAATAAAACAATTTCATTTCAGTAGGCCTTTAACTGTGAATGGTTACCTGAAAGGTTGCTATATGGTCAGTGATCAGGTCAAAGCATACGTTATTGCAAACATGAGTGAAGAGACGTCGATTGGTTTGCTCGCTGGGAAATTTCACTTCAAAATAAACCCGTCAGGACTTGAGATAAAACAGCTACCTGCATGTATTTGCGCAAAACCTCAGCAAATAAATAATGTACATTTATAGAAAACTTTTTTTTTAAATTATGCACGACATTCTGACAACCAAATTTAATTGTGTCCAAAAATGTGCCTTTTTTTTTTTTAGGTGAATTTAAATTTGGAATTTACTGTGATTAATCACAACGAATCCAAATTCAAAAGTGTGATTTAATATGATTAAAAAATTGACATTTGACAACACTAATTGTGATATACGCTGTTAGAATGTAAGAGGGAAGGACTGTTGCAGATATTACAAGAGGACCGAAGTAGGGAGGGCTGAATCGATCTGAAGGGCATTAACATAAACGCACACAAACTCAAAAACATATTCCAGGGATATTCAACTACCGGTAAATTGTTTTGCGGGCCACATTTCCAAAAAGCTAAGGACGGTTATTTTGTATATTCCTGAGAACCAGCATCCTCAACAGCCGATATTTGCTGTTGGTCTATTAATTTTTCCAGGGTTACTGGAGTGCATGCTGCTTTAAGGACCTTCTGCAAAAAATGACCGCACTCTACTATTTGTAGGAATATGTTGCAATAATGTGAGTCAGTCACAAGTTTTTTCAATTGAAATCGTAGGCCAGCAGTCGAATAGCCCAAATGATGAAAAGGAGAGGACCTAAAATGGGACCTTGAGGAACACTACTAGTATAACTAAAGAAGTTGAACAAGAAATGCACGACAAATCAGGGGTTTTCAAACTTTTTGACTTTGGGGCCCAACTTTTTGACTACAGAAATATGAACACCGAATCTTGATCTTAATCGTACCGTATTTTCCGGACCATAGGGAGCACCGGATTATAAGGCGCACTGCCAATGAGTGGGTCTATTCAGGTCTTTTTTCATTCAAAAGGCGCACCGGATTATAAGGCGCATTAAAGGAGTCATATAATTATTTTTTTATACATTTAAAACACTTCCTTGTCGTCTACATAACATGTAATGGTGGTTCTTTGGTCAAAATGTTGCATAGATTATGTTTTACAGATCATCTTCAAGCCGATTTCTGAGCGTCTCTTCGGGATGTGCCGTTTTGTGGGCGGTCTTATTTACATGGCTCACCTTCGACAGCGTCTTCTCCCTGTCATCTTTGTTGTAGCGGTGTAGCGTGCAAGGACAGGAGTGGAAGAAGTGTCAAAAGATGGAGCTAACTGTTTAAATGACATTCAGACTTTACTTAAATCAACAACAGAGCAGCATCTCCTCATCCGTGGCTCACTAGTGCAACAACGCCAGAAATGTGTCCCGTGAAAAACCGTCCTACCGGAACTCTCTAATAACTAAAGTTCCGTGGGTGAACAATGTGAACCCACTACACTGGTAGTTTTTAGCGCTTTTATAACAAGATATAAGTTAGAACTTTACTCTACTTTATATTAGAAATGGCAACAGCAGAGGGTGAATGTCCCATAACAAGAAGATAGTGAAAAAGACGAAGTTCATCGATTACGGCACGGACTACAGTGGCGGACGTGCGCAATTTTTCATGACTTATGCAGATCTCAAATACACATCAGCAGGTACCAGAAGGTAATAAAAGTTGGTTTTGCATAATATTGTGAAACAAAACACCAGATATGTCTGCTAATGGGTGCCATTTTGCGGTCCTTGTACACACACCATAGTAATACTTGTATCTCTGACTACGGTAGCCATAATGGGCCGACAATCCATCAAGAGGTGCACCTTCAAAGTCATACTAAAACATTTTGACAGATTTTTGAGTGCCGTGTGTAATTTTCTTTATTTTCAATGGAACATTTAAAGTGTTGGTGTTGTTTACTGCATGGCGTCATATTGCAGTCTACACGTATCTCTTATGCGTGACTGCCATCTACTGGTCACACTTATCATTACACCATGTACCAAATAAAATTGCTTCGAGTTCGGTAAGTACAACCAGAATTATTCCGTACATTAGGCGCACCGGGTTATAAGGCACACTGTCGATTTTTGAGAAAATGAAAGGATTTTAAGTGTGCCTTATAGTTTGAAAAATACGGTAATTTAAAATGATATCCAACCTACTACTTAAAGTTTAACGGGATAAACCTTGTCAAATGAACTTTAGTCATAGTTTTTCGCAGAATACATTTCTCTCTGAATTTGGCTTCAGGCTTTTTCTGTTTGTTTGAGATGGTCAGTATTGCCACAAGTGGTGCACAAGTGTATTACAACTGACTACCGCTGAGGCCCACAAAAACCACAGCTGAGAAACAGATAATTTTTGGCGGCCCCTCTAGGGGGCGCTCATGGCCCAACAATGGTTAAGAAACACTTAGGGAAATCACAAGTTTGGTCCCCATTGTTCTATGTTGGCTAACAGGGTTAAAATGTCAATACAATAACAATAACAGTGGTCCAAGTTCCTATTTACAACAGGAACACTATAGAGCTTTAAGGAATTTGTTGCCAAAAAGTTTATCTCACAAGTTTTGAACTAACTCGAGGTGTCATTCTGGAGATGGATTTGGCTGAGGTTGACATATGCTAGTCGCTGGAAAAAAAATGCCCTCTCCACTAAGGTTGTACGGTCAGGGGCGCCGCTAGGGATTTTGGGCCCCATAAAAAGAATCTTTACAGGGCCCCCTGTATTATAATTTCATCATCATTAGGGGCCTCTCTGGGCCCCCCTCCATCATGGGCCCCTAGAATCCATCTCCTTTAACCCCCCCTTTTCGGCGCCCCTGTGTACAATATACCGGTATTAGTATAGTACCGCAATACTAATGAATCACATTCGGTACTATACCACCTCTGAAATGTTACTTCTAAATCACTAATCCTCGCCTCCATGGCGACAAATAAAGTATGTTTCTTACGAGTATGATCCCTGCAGGACGAGGAATAGCTCAACATGCTTCACTACACACCGAAGTTCACCGGCGTCAAAATGTAAACAAACGGCATTGGTGGATCTACACCTAAGACCCGTCAGTGATCCTGTTCTGTCTCCCTGTAATGTTTGATCCTGTTCTGTCACCCTGTAATGTTTGTCTGATCTTGAATGGGATTGTGCTGAACATTTTAATTTCCCCTCTGGGATTAATAAAGTATTTCTGATTCTGATTCTGATCTGAACATCCACTGTAATGATACCAAGTATAGGAGCGTATCTAGTCGATACTACTATGATTATGTCGATATCTTCTTTCGTTTAAAAAAAATGTATATTATGTTTACACTACCGTTCAAAAGTTTGGGGTCTCTCAAACAATTTTGTGGAATAGCCTTCATTTCTAAGAACAAGAATAGACTGTCGAGTTTCAGATGAAAGTTCTCTTTTTCTGGCCATTTTGAGCGTTTAATTGACCCCACAAATGTGATGCTCCAGAAACTCAATCTGCTCAAAGGAAGGTCAGTTTTGTAGCTGCTGTAACGAGCTAAACTGTTTTCAGATGTGTGAACATGATTGCACAAGGGTTTTCTAATCATCAATTAGCCTTCTGGGCCAATGAGCAAACACATTGTACCATTAGAACACTGGAGTGATAGTTGCTGGAAATGGGCCTATATACACCTATGTAGATATTGCCATAAAAAATAGACATTTGCAGCTAGAACAGTCATTTACCACATTAGCAATGCACAGAGTGTATTTCTTTACAGTTAAGACTAGTTTAACGTTATCTTCATTGAAAAGTACAGTGCTTTTCCTTCAAAAATAAGGACATTTCAATGTGACCCCAAACTTTTGAACGGTAGTGTATAAACTCAGGAAATATGTCCTTGGACACATGAGGACTTTGAATATGACCAATGTATGATTCTGTAACGACTTGGTATCGGATTGATACCCAAATTCGTGGTATCATCCAAAACTAATGTAAAGTATCAAACAACAGAAGAATAAGAGATTATTACATAGATAGAACACGTTAAAAGTGATAGTAAGCAGATATTAACAGTAAATGAAAAAGTAGATTAATAATTAATTTTCTACCACTTGTCCTTAATAATTGTTGTCAAAATAATAGAACAGAAAAGGACACAATATGTTACTGCATACACTACCGTTCAAAAGTTTGGGGTCACATTGAAATGTCCTTATTTTTGAAGGAAAAGCACTGTACTTTTCAATGAAGATAACTTTAAACTAGTCGTAACTTTAAAGAAATACACTCTATACATTGCTAATGTGGTAAATGACTCTTCTAGCTACAAATGTCTGGTTTTTGGTGCAATATCTACATAGGTGTATAGAGGCCCATTTCCAGCAACTATCACTCCAGTGTTCTAATGGTACAATGTGTTTGCTCATTGGCTCAGAAGGTTAATTGATGAGTAGAAAACCCTTGTGCAATCATGTTCACACATCTGAAAACAGTTTAGCTCGTTACAGAAGCTACAAAACTGACCTTCCTTTGAGCAGATTGAGTTTCTGGAGCATCACATTTGTGGGGTCAATTAAACGCTCACAATGGCCAGAAAAAGAGAACTTTCATCTAAAACTCGACAGTCTATTCTTGTTCTTAGAAATGAAGGCTATTCCACAAAATTGTTTGGGTGACCCCAAACTTTTGAACGGTAGTGTATGTCAGCAGCTAAATTAGGAGCCTTTGTTTGTTTACTTACTACTAAAAGACCAGTTGTCTAGTATGTTCACTATTTTATTTAAGATCAAACTTGCAATAAGAAACACATGTTTAATGTACTGTAAGATTGTTTGTTAAAATAAAGCCAATAATGCAATTTTTTGTGGTCCCCTTTATTTAGAAAAGTACCGAAAAGTATCAAAATAATTCCAAATAAATCCCGATAATTGGTATCGGGACAACACTGCTCTCCACACTTATGTTTGCACCAAGAGAATTGCAGCCAGTTAGTTAATGAGTTAGTTAGTTGATTAAATAGACAAATGTGCCTGTAGGTGCTGCTGTTTTGGTTCGCAACATGTTGGTATGGCCAATGGTAAATTTAATTACCTGCCTTTTTTTTTAAGTGTTTAAGTGTTTTGAGTGGATTCCACTTCCATTCAAGAAAACAACTGAAGTTCATTGTATTTTAAAAAGCTTTGTAAGCCTGTCGTCTTTGTTTCAGGGGTTAGGAAGAATCCTCAACACATCTAAGAAAGACCCTCAGCTCGAGTAAAAAAAAAAAAAGGCCTCGTCGCCTTTTCTTTTTGTTTAGGTGGCTCGGATTGTGTTCACAGTAGCTGCACTTTGAGTATAGAAAGATGTGATTTATTAGCTTGTCAAGGGAAGCATTGTTGAAGGCGGCAATCAAAAAGCACTTACCTAGCTCCTTCTAAAGTGACTGCTTTTGCACCGGCTAATTTGTGTAACTCCCATGGAGAGGCTGGCAAAGAGTCTGATGAGGCATATAATGATGATTAATGAATTTATTGCCTTGCTGCTCATCAAACAGTTGCAGTATATACTTCTCCTTTTTATCTCTTGTTTTCTTCATGCAGGGCAACGGCGGGGCAGACATGAGATAATGTCGCCCTCCTTTTCGCTTCCTCCCTCTGCGGCTGTTAACCTGACTGACCTGATGGGCATGAGAATGTGGGGCTTCCGCTGCACGGGCAAAGTGGGCGTTAAAAGGACGGTTTAATAGGAGGTTAAGAGGGATGCGTGCTCTTAACTTTCCAAATCACCTTTTTGTTGGGTGGAAGAGCCAGGGAAGGGGTAACCAGGTCCATGTGCACTGTGCCACCCACATGACACAGATTTTAACTAAATCTCATGAAAACACATTTTTATAATTTTGCACACGTTGTCCAAATGCAATATTTAGATACATTTCATTATATTTAAATGATCGCAACAGTCCATCCGCAAATTCCCCAAAACAGCTGAAATTGTACCGACTTATAAGACGGAAAACAAATGCTAATTTACAAATTGTAGACCTGTTTCTTTACTTATTGAAAAACTGGAAATTTTTATAGATAGATATAGAATACTCGCAAAGAACAAATATGGATAAAGAGCTAACATTTCAACATCAATAGCTTTAATCGAAAGAGCGGAAGGGATCACCAATGCAATAGATAATACGGCCCACCAGCGTCCAAAATCCGGCCGGCGAGACATCCCAAGTTAAAAAAAATAATATATTTTTTTATTATTATTTAATAAAATCTGTCCTTTCTAATCCATTTTCTACCGCTTGTTACTCTTGGTGTCTCCTAGCCGCTCAGGCAAATCATATTGTCTCAAAATGCATTTTCCCATCGATAACATGACATCATCAAGTGCGTGCTCTTTCAGTCAATTAGTGTGCAAAGAATATATATATATATATATATATATATATATATATATATATATATATATATATATATATATATATATATATATATATATATATACATACATATATATATATATATATATATATATATATATATATATATATATATATATATATATATATATATATATATATATATATATATATATATATATATATATATATATATATGTAAATAAAATCACATTTTTGGGTGTAATAATAGATGATAAAATTAACTGGAAACTTCATATAAAAATACATAACATAAGGTGGCAAGAAATACATCAATAATTAATAAAGCTAAATATGTATTGAACCAAATATCACTTCATATTCTCTACTGCTCGCTAGTGTTGCCATATCTGAGTTATTGTGCAGAAATATGGGGAAATAAGTACACAAGTAAACTTCAGTCACTAACCGTGTTCCAAAACAGGTCAGTAAGAATAATGCATGTGTTGGATATACAGAATATTCAAACCCTTTATATTTATATTTAATCTCCGTAATATCGCTAAAATTCGTTCCATTTTGTCCACTAGCGATGCTGAGATCATTATTCATGCGTTCGTTACGTCTCGTCTCGATTACTGTAACGTATTATTTTCGGTTCTCCCTATGTCTAGCATTAAAAGATTACAGTTGGTACAAAATGCGACTGCTAGACTCTTGACAAAAACAAGAAAGTTTGATCATATTACGCCTATACTGGCTCACCTGCACTGGCTTCCTGTGCACTTAAGATGCGACTTTAAGGTTTTACTACTTCCGTATAAAATACTACACGGTTTAGCTCCATCCTACCCACATCTGCGGTCCTCTCCAAGGTTTCTCAGTCATTCACATTGACATCCCACTGGGTTGTGAGTTTTTCCTTGCCCTTATGTGGGTTCTATTCCGAAGATGTCGTTGTGGCTTGTGCAGCCCTTTGAGACACTTGTGATTTAGGGCTATATAAATAAACATTGATTGATTGATTGATTGATTGATATATTTATTATTATATATTGAATCCAAAATATTGAAATTCAACAATATAGTTAATGTGCAAACAGATAAAATTATGCACAAAACAAACCTGCTACCTAAGAATGTACAACAATTATTCTCAACCAAAGAGGAAAACTATAACCTTAGAAGAACATTTTTATTTTAATTAATTGAATTTAAAAACTTTAGTATATCAGTATGTGGAATTAAATTATGAAATGGATTAAGTAAAGAGATCAAACAATGTTTTAATATGATGCAGTTTAAAGACATTTTGAAACTCAAAGTGTTTACAAATTACAAAGAAGAAGAACCATGATAAACATTTTGAACCTATTAATCATCTTATTCATCTCATTATATGAAACAGCTTCCATCCATCCATACATTTTCTACCGCTTGTCCCTTTCAGGAACGCGGGGGATGCTGGAGCCTATCTCAGCTGCATTCGGGCGGAAGGCAAACTTCACTATTTATTAGTTATTTATTTAATTATATATGGAGTATATTTGAACAAATTTAGAATAGAAAGTGAACAAAAGCATTAGTAATTGCCATATAATGGAAAAGGGTAAGGATTAAATAAGCTGTGCTTCTTCCTACTCCTTTTCGAACATGTTGAAAAGAGAAACTGGGAATTGTGATGTGTCATGTTGTAATTGTATGCATGTTCAAAAAAAAAACCTCAAACCATAAAAGGTTTTAATTATCTGAGCAGAGGTCACGCCTGGGCAATCTTTTTAGATTTTTAATAAATTTGACTTTTGTGTTGCAGACGATTCAAATAATTTAAAAAATAGATTTTTGCCCCCAGGACCTTCCGTAGCTTCCGCCCTGATCCTTAAACATGGCTAATGCTAACACTAATGAGAGCGAGACGTTTCTTCCAAAGAAAAGAAAAGTGTTTTCAGCAGTTGGGTTTTGCGGCAACAGGCGTGGAACAAATGACTGCACGCTGCAAGGTTTCTTTAAAAAAGAAAACAGCACAACAAACTTATTCCAGCATCTGAAACCGAAGCCTCCAGTCGAGTACAGGGCCGAATCAGGCCCGCGGGCCGTACATTTGACACCCATGTTCTAGTGGGATACTGTACTCCATACAAAAGCTCTGTTGTGGCTACTATACGGTCTCCTAAAGGTGAAAACTCGCCATGTCAATTTTGTCACCAGCACTTGGTGTCAGTGCTAATTAATACAAAACAGCAAAATGTAAAAAAAGGTGCAGAAAAAAACTGGTTTTACAGGCTGTGTGAAAGGGGCTGGGGTTTTCTTGGCCCAGCAACACTGTTTATGTGTGCAAAACATTTAATGGGTTTAATGAGTCAACACAAAAAAGCTTGGGGAAACAAAACATGCTCAGTAATATTTCTACCCGGCTCTCATCACAAATGATGATTAACGAGCGACAGGGCGGGTGCATGTGGGACGGCGAGGCGGTCACTAGGAGGTCAAAAGCGCTTTTGCATATTTGCTAAATAAGCCCCGCCCACTCCGTAACTGGCGGGTCATGCATGCCTCCGGTCCACATTGTATAGGACGGCTGTTTACACTTGACTGCACTCTCTCGCCTGCTCTGTGCTGAAATGTGCTCGATTAAGTCTTTGCTTGTTCACCAGTGCAGCTAAACTAAAGAAGGCATTGTTGAAACTACCCCCCCCCCTTCGCCCCCCATGCACCAACTCCCTTACCCATCACTACCTCACCCCCTTTGAGATCAACTCCCTTTCTTCATTCACTGATTCATTAGGATGCTCCCTTAAATACATCAAAGAGCTGCGGCGCTCACACAATAAACCAATAAAAGCAATTATAAACCCATATCTTCCAGGCACTGTTGATCTCTGGGGTGTTAGCATTAGATAATGAAAGAGTTTGATGACGTGTTTTTTTTCAGTTTGAAAATAACACACCCATATATCACATGCCACGAGTCAAAATTAGAAGCTATAGGAAGTACTGTACAGAGGAGGGGCGGACGGCGTGGCGCTGTAAACGCCGCCTGTTAAATAGTCTTTAAATATTCATCGGCCTCTGAAGCGTTCTGTTTGATGGAGCGGATGCAAAGGGGGGGCTTAGGTGGCGGCCATGTGGGCTACAAATGCACTAATCAAAACGGAAATACAAACATACTAAATCGATGCCGTGGTTCCTTTCCCTCAAAACAAGCGTCGGCAACTCAATCACAGGAATCAGCATATGCAGATGAGGCCGATAAATGTTTCATGCTTCATCCTAAAAGAGACAAAAGATGAAATGTTAACACGATCCAGTGTCTAAGTGGGTGTTTTTTTCCTGCAAAATAAGCAACATGGAAACGGCAAAAAGCCTCCCATTAACCAATTTGCCTGTATATCAGCCATGTCATCTTCAGCCTGTCAACTTTTCTGCTCTTATTGGAAACACGTTGAACCCGGCGGTGGGTCAGCAGGTTCACGTGCGTATATCACCAATAAGTTGTAATCACACGGTCGCCAGCGGCAGTCCTGGAATTTTAACGACCGTTGACGGATGGACTGAATACGTACAGGGCAGACCTCGCTTCAACGCAATAGCGAAGCTGTGTCATTAGTAGGGATGATGTTTGATACGAAATTATCGAGTTCGAGCTCATTATCGAATCCTCTTATCAAACCGATTCCCTTATCGAATCCAGATAGGTTGTTGTATATGGAAAAAAAACACAATATTTGGTTTAACAAAAGCTCACTTTTATTTTATAAGAAAAACAATTAAATAAAAATAAATATTGACTGTTGTTACCCCCCTAAAAAAATAATTAAAAAAAAATTAATATTGACTGTTGTTACCCATGGTATGGTTTTTGTTTTGTTTTTGTCATAAAAAAATACAATCATGTGTGCTTACGGACTGTATCCCTGCAGACTGTATTGATCTATATTGATATATAATGTAGGAACCAGAAATATTAATAACAGAAAGAAACAACCCTTTTGTGCGAATGAGTGTGAATGAGTATAAATGGGGGACAGATGTTATTTTGGGTTGGTGCACTAATTGTAAGTGTATCTTGCGTTTTTATGTTGATTTAATTAAAAAAATATATATATATATTTAATTTTTTTTCTTGTGCGGCCCGGTACCAATCGATCCACGGACCTGTACCGGGCCGCGGCCCGGTGGTTTGGGACCACTGGTGTAGGTTACAAGATAACGTTAACGTTATCAGACACATACAAAAAGGCTAAAGTTAACGTTACCGTTAGCCACTGACTATGCTTAGGTAACGTTAGTCTAGCTAACATTACTGCAATCCTGGATTGACATAAGAGGTAACGTTATTTTAGCCTAAAGGCTACGAGTGAGCAGATATGGAAATTAACCGGCAACAGTTAACGTTAATTACTCACCAGCACTATCACTGGAATTGCAGCTGCAGGTTGAAGAGGGGCGTGCTTCGTCGCTGCTTCTCCACGACACCTTTCTCTAACCTTCAGGTTATGTACGGCCTGAACATGTTTCAACATGCTTGTTTTACTTCCCCCCAATAATTGCAGATAGCCGTTTCCTCGTCGTATTTTTTTGTAAAATGAAGCCATGCCTTGAGGCGTTTTTTCCGGTGCATTGTTATTGCTGCTTTCTGTATCTGCCGCCTAATGACTGAGCTACGTCATTTCCTGGGACGTGCCACAGGGCATTTCCTAGTAAAAAAAAGGGGTTCATTCCCAGGGATTCGAATAAAGAACCAACTCTTTTTCTTTACTATAGTGGCCTCGATAATGGGAACCGGTTCTCAAAAAAGGATTCGAGTCCATGGAATCGGTTCTTTAGTTATCGAACAACCGGGAGAACCGGTTTCGAACATAATCCCTAGTCATTAGTTAAAATAATAATAATAATAATAATAATAATAATAATAATAATAATAATAATAATACATTTTACTTATAAGGCGCCTTTCTGCGCACTCAAGGACACCGTACAAAATTGTTGGCTGATTTGAGTGGAGATGGCGAGCCTTTCCCCATTTGATTGCCAGATCAATTGAGCTAGCCTCCGGGGTTGGCCGACATCGTCTCATCGTGTAGTTTCTCTTTAAATATCCTTCTTGTAAGTGGCTTTGCAAATATACTGTAGTGTTTGATGGGTTACTAACGGTCTTAAGTTGAAGCTGTCAAGAAAATATTTCACTCTGTCCGATCATTGCTAATTAAACACATACGTAAATGAAGAGCATACTTAGTCAACAGCCATACATGTCACACTAAGGGTGGCCGTATGAACAAAGTCAGCACTGTCATAAATATGTGCCATATAGCGAAACCACTCTCAACAACAATGACAAACACATTTCGGGAGAATATTTGCACCATAAACGCAACAGAACAAATTCCCGGAATTCCCTGCAGCACCAACTCTTCCAGGACGCTACAATATGTATACCACCTAATCAACGTTTTGTTCTTCTTCTCTGCTATCCCGGTCCGGCTACGGTGCAACACTTCCTGCTAAATTGCAACTTGTGATTGGATACTCACTTTGGAGTGACAAGTGAGTATCCAATCACAGTCTCGTTAACATCAGACTACTTAACCCTCCTGTTGTCCTCGGGTCATTTTGACCCGCCACTGTGTTAAAAACCAAAAAAAAAAAAATCCCCTAAACTATATTTTTTTAACTTGAAATGTTATGACTTTTCCTAGATTGGCACCAACAGTAGAAAAAGTGAAATGTTGCTTTTATTCAAATTTCCATGTAAGCTGTACAGAAAAATGTACAAAGGTGGTCTTCGGGTCAAAATGACCCGTGAGTCACAAAGTGTTGAAATCAAAGTCACAGAGTTATTTATACATCACAGAATGTTACAATGTTTTAGTTGTTATAGTCCATCAGTAGCAGAGCTCTTTTTCTGTGGATTTCCAGAGATTATAAAGGTGCTGCAGATCACAAGGCCCCGAATTCTGTCTGTGCTGAAGCCATGAGTGTGCGTTATACCGCTGAAGAGGCTCTAGAGCTGATTTTTTCAGATGTCCAGCAAGACAACTCTGATTCAGAAGAGGAAGTAGAGGATGCATCAGAAGAAGAAGATGGGGAGGAATACAATTCAGGGCATGATGAATCATCTTCAGAAGAAGAAAACCCCGAAGCTGAAAGAGAGACTTTCCTTTCAAAAAACGGCAAAATAACATGGTCCTCAGCAGCAAAAGACCATCAAGGCAGGCGTGCAGAACTAAACATCATAAAGATGACCCCAGGACCCACAAGGTATGCTGTTTCTCATGCCCAGGACATTGTCTCTACATTCTACCTGTTTATCACACCAGCAATTGAAAAAATAATCCTTGAGATGACAAATTTGGAGGGTTTTCGCAAATATGGAGACAGCTGGAAAAAGATGGATGAGACTGACCTGCAGGCCTACTTAGGGCTGCTAATCTTAGCCGGTGTATACAGGTCCCGAGGTGAGGCTGCAACTAGTCTATGGGATGCAGAAAGTGGAAGGCCAATTTTCCGAGCCACAATGTCACTCAAACTCTTTCACACCTACTCAAGACTGATACGATTTGATGACCGTGAGTCAAGACCAGCAAGATGTGTGACAGACAAACTTGCAGCCATAAGAGAGGTCTGGGACAAAGTAGTTCTTCTGAGCACACTGCACACAGATGGTGACGTTAGCGATCGTGAGGACAGGAAGCCAGTCATCATCCTAGACTACAACCGCAACAAGGGAGGTGTGGACAACCTAGATAAGGTGATTGAAACATACAGCTGCAGAAGGATGACTGCCCGCTGGCCCCTGGTCAACTTCCACAACATCATTGATGTTTCCTCCTACAATGCCTCTGTGATTTACAGAGAGATCAACCCGACCTGGATGTCTCGTAAGCAGAACAAAAGATGGGTGTTCCTGGAGAAGCTGGAAAAGGCACTTGTAATTCCACTCATTGAAAGAAAGAAGCTTGTCCCCCGCACAGAAGCCTTAGCAGCAGTTGTAAAAGCTATTCAAGAGTGCAGGAGCTCCTGATCAACCTGAGGATCCAGCTACCACAGCCACTTCCCCAGCTAGGGCAAGTAAGAGTAGGATATGTCAGTTCTGCCCTCAAAAGAAGGACTGTAAAACACATACTGTGTGCTGCAGGTGTAAGAAATATATCTGCAAAGGCTGCACACTTGCATACTGCCCTACATGTGCCAATTAGGGTTAGTTAATTAGTTGAATGGTTTATGTAATTTTTCATATTTTTTTAATGTTATATTTCACATTTGCTGTCCTCTCCAAGGTTTCTCATTGTTCCATTGGGTTGAGTTTTTCCTTGCCCTGATGTGGAATCTGAACCGAGGATGTCGTTGTGGCTTTTGCAGCCCTTTGAGACACTTGTGATTTAGGTCTATATAAATAAACATTGATTGATTGATTGATTTACATGATGAGTCGGGTGTGTGTTGACCTCTGTGGCGGAGGCTCTGCCGAACCCCTAGGGTTCGATCGAACACAGATAGAGAACAACTGAGCTAAAGCATTGCCGACTACGAATGGACGTTCGCCGCTAGCTAGCTAGCCATGTCTTAAAGCACCTCTTCCTGAGTCAGTGTTATAACTTCACCTTTATCATTAGTTTTTAGGCCAAAATGCGTCCGTTCTCCCTTTTCTGTCTACACACCTTGTCTGCTTGAAAGTACTCTGTGGTTGTGCGCTGCCGAACATGCTCATCTGCTCGCAAAACCAGCAAAGTTATGACGTGACGACGCGGCGTCATGCCCGGGAACCGGTTCCTTTTACACAGAGTATAGTACCGTTTTTGATTAATTAGTACTGCGATACTATACCAGTACCGGTATACCGTACAACCCTAACTGTGACCGTACATTTACCCGATTTAATCAGCAAACTGCTAAAAAAAAATCCCTCATGTGTACACGTCACTCTAGCAAGAGGACGAGAGTGAGGCCTCTCTGGAGTCCTTGACCCGTTCAACTGAGTCTCTGAAATGTGTCGACTTCATTAGTGGGTCACCACTTGGCGCTTGCACCATCATTAGTAAATACATGAGTATTGACACACACATATAAAAAAAAAACTCTTTATGCACATTATGTCATCGACTGAAGCTCTTATCTACAAGAGTACATGGACCGTCAGTTGATGTGGGGTCAGCCCACCAATTAGAACTGTTTCACCCCGAGTCGTCCATACCAAGTAAAACACTGATTCATTACCAAAATTGCACGGGTAAAAAAAAACGCACCAAAAAGAGATATATGGATGGGTGTAATATGCGTACAGTTAGACAGTGCAGATTTGTGTGCATAATTGCTTTAATGTGGGCTATTAAGCCTAAGTGGGTACGATTTTACTGTCTGCCCTACATTCAGTAACATCCCCCGTCGTGATCAATACTTATGATTTGTAAGTCAGCACTCATCGATAGCATGGTTTAAGCATTTGACCTTGGCGGTGAAGACATTCTTGAGAATATTAAAAAGGGCTCATTAGGACTGGAGGACAAAGAGGAAAGTGTGCAAAAAAAAAAGATGCTGCTGTGGGGTTTGTGGCCATAGAACATACACGGCTTTAAAGACTGACAACACGGCTCCTCACCTTGTAGAGAAGCCACAAAAACACATGCTACAGATTAGACTCTAAGCCTGAGTGACACAAACAAGATACCTTTGGTCGGCAACACGAGGTTAAGCAAAGCTATCTGAGCCTGCAATCTTGGAAAAGTTTGAGGCACTTTTTTTTGTTGTTTTGGCAACAGCCGAGCGCGACATGCGATCTTAGCCGCGGAATGAATGAAAGAATGAGCAACAGTGTTTTAAAGAGAGAGGAAAGATCTGTTTTGAATGCGTGTCGTGTCATGTTTTCGCCCCGGGGCGATCATCAGCTATTTAATTAACGGGATCACCTCCAAATATAACTAGTAGAAATAAATACAGATGGATGATGATACAAGACACAAAACATTTGACTTTATAACCCTGCTTGCACATGTTTTGTCACTATATGCACTATCATCTGAGGAAGTACGCTTATCCAGATCTCTTTAAACAGGAAAATACAATTACAGTAAGTAATGTTGTACAAACCCCGTTTCCATATGAGTTGGGAAATTGTGTTAGATGTAAATATAAACGGAATACAATGATTTGCAAATCATTTTCAACCCATATTCAGTTGAATATGCTACAAAGACAACATATTGTATGTTCAAACTGAAACACTTTTTGTTTTTTTGCAAATAATCATTAACTTTAGAATTTGATGCCAGCAATATGTGACAAAGAAGTTGGGAAAGGTGGGAATAAATACTGATAAAGTTGAGGAATGCTCATCAAACACTTATTTGGAAAAACTCACAGGTGAACAGGCAAATTGGGAACAGGTGGGTGCCATGATTGGGTATAAAAGTAGATTCCATGAAATGCTCAGTCATTCACAAACAAGGATGGGGCGAGGGTCACCACTTTGTCAACAAATGCGTGAGCAAATTGTTGAACAGTTTAAGAAAAACCTTTCTCAACCAGGTATTGCAAGGAATTTAGGGATTTCACCATCTACGGTCCGTAATACCATCAAAGGGTTCAGAGAATCTGGAGAAATCACTGCACGTAAGCAGCTAAGCCTGTGACCTTCGATCCCTAAGGCTGTACTGCATCAACAAGCGACATCAGTGTGTAAAGCAGGGGTCACCAACGCGGTGCCCGCGGGCACCAGGTAGCCCGTAAGGACCAGATGAGTAGCCCGCTGGCCTGTTCTAAAAATAGCTCAAATAGCAGCACTTACCTGTGAGCTGCCTCTATTTTTTTAAATTGTATTTATTTAATAGCAAGATGGTCTCGCTTTGTCCGACATTTTTAATTCTAAGAGAGACAAAACTCAAATAGAATTTGAAAATCCAAGAAAATATTTTAAAGACTTGGTCTTCACTTGTTTAAATAAATGCATTAATTTTTTTACTTGGCTTCTTATAACTTTCAGAAAGACAATTTTAGAGAAAAAATACAACCTTAAAATGAATTTAGGATTTTTAAACACATATACCTTTTTACCTTTTAAATTCCTTCCTCTTCTTTCCTGACAATTTAAATCAATGTTCAAGTATTTTTTTTTTTTACTGTAAAGAATAATAAATACATTTTAATTCTTCATTTTAGCTTCTGTTTTTTCGACGAAGAATATTTGTGAAATATTCCTTCAAACTTATTATGATTAAAATTCAAAAAAATTATTCTGGCAAATCTAGAAAATCTGTAGAATCAAATGTAAATCTTATTTCAAAGTCTTTTGAATTTCTTTTGAAATGTTTGTTCTGGAAAATCTAGAAGAAATAATGATTTGTCTTTGTTAGAAATATAGCTTGGTCCAATTTGTTATATATTCTAACAAAGTGTAGATTGGATTTTAACCTATTTAAAACATGTCATCAAAATTCTAAAATGAATCTTAATCAGGTAAATGTACTAATGATGTTCCATAAATTATTTTTTTAATTTTTTCAAAAAGATTCGAATTAGTTAGTTTTTCTCTTCTTTTTTTCAGTTGAATTTTGAATTTTAAAGAGCCGAAATTGAAGATAAACTATGTTTCAAAATTAAATTTTCATTTTTTTCGTGTTTTCGCCTCTTTTAAGCCGTTCAATTAAGTGTAAATATCATTAATTGTTAATAATAACAGAGTTAAAGGTAAATTCAGCGAATTGGCTATTTCTGGCAATTTATTTAAGTGTTTATCAAACTGGTAGCCCTTCGCATTAATCAGTACCCAAGAAGTAGCTCTTGGTTTCAAAAAGGTTGGTGACCCCTGGTGTAAAGGATATCACCACATTGGTTCAGGAACACTTCAGAAACCCACTGTCAGTACGTACAGTTGGTCGCTACATCTGTAAGTGCAAGTTAAAACTCTCCTATGCAAGGCGAAAACCGTTTATCAACAACACCCAGAAACGCTGTCGGCTTCGCTGGGCCTGTGCTCATCTAAGATGGACTGATACAAAGTGGAAAAGTATTCTGTGGTCTGACCAGTCCACATTTCAAATTGTTTTTGGAAACTGTGGACGTCGTGTCCTCCGGACCAAAGAGGAAAAGAACCATGCAAATCATTGTATTCCGTTTATATTTACATCTAACACAATTTCCCAACTCATATGGAAACGGGGTTTGTATGAGATCAGTAGGTTGTGAGTTCAAACCCCGGCGGAGTCATACCAAAGACTATAAAAATGGCACCCATTACCTCCCTGCTTGTCACTCAGTATCAAGGGTTGGAATAGGGGTGTTACGACGGGGTTGCAGCTTGCTGCGAGGTTCGTTCCCCCGGGATGCAAACGGACCACTTCCGGACTGGACTTGCAGGTAGGAACATGATTTATTCTTGAGAAGTCAAGGAGGTACAAAAAACAGGAAAATGTGCCGATCGCACTGAAATCCATCGCTACCACTTAGCATAGACTCAAGACAAGGATGTACTCACGTAACAGGAGTATGAAGCAAAACAAAGAAGCCAGGACGAGTGTGGCGAGAGAGGTGAATAAAAAGCTCTCTGATTAGTGGTCGACTGCAGGTGAGCGTGCCGACCACTAACCAGAAGCAAGTGAACCCAATTAATCCCCATAGAAACCAAAACAAACCCAGAGGTGCACAAAACAGGAACTAAGGGAGTCCAAAAATAACAGAACATAAAACAAACATGATTCGGGCCACGGATCATGTAATGGAGGTTAAATCACCAAAAATGATTCCTGGGCGCGGCCACCGCTGCTCCTCACTGCTCCCCTCACCTTCCAGGAGGTGAACAAGGGTGATGGGTCAAATGCAGAGAATAATTTTGCCACACCTAGTGTTACTCCCTCCGAGGTCTTAATCAAGGCTCAAGTTGTTTGTTTTTCTCACATTTATTGCAGCCACGCCTTCTTCTCGTTAACAACGATGCCAAAATAATGCCAAAATAATGCTGTCAGAACTAATAAATAAGAAAAACAGAACTTACAATTAGTCTGACATCAAATAAAAGAAAACACATTGATTTCACATACATTATCAGAAAGAATCATACCTCGTTGGACTCACAAACTCAGAGGGAATAAAGTTTATTTTCAAACCGAGACTCCATTAACCTCTTCCATCAAATGCTTGCTGTCTCATGCTGCTTCCCTTATTGTGTCACATATTAATTGTCCCCCCAACAATGGGACCAAACTGGAACAAAAAATATGTTTCCCTCCAATTTACATGAGTTATGTAACAAAAATAAAGTTAACATACACTTGCATGAAATTACCAAGGGAAATACATTTTTAATCACATTATATGCATACTTGCCAACCCTCCCAATTTTTCCGGGAGACTCCCGAATTTCAGTGCCCCTCCCGAAAATCTCCCGGGGCAACCATTCTCCCGAATTTCTCCCGATTTTCAACCGGACAACAATATTAAGGGCGTGCCGTGATGGCACTGCCTTTAGCGTCCTCTACAACCTGTCGACGCGTCCGCTTTTTCACCATACAAACAGTCACATGTTGTATGCGGCTTTTACATACACACGAAAGTGACTGCAAGACATACTTGATCAACAGCCATAGAGGTCACACTGAGGGTGCCCGTATAATCAACTTTAACACTGTTACAAATATGCGCCACACTGTGAACCCACACCAAACAAGAATGACAAACACATTTCGGGAGAACATCCGCACCGTAACACAACATAAACACAACAGAACAAATACTCAGAATCCCTTACATCCCTAATTCTTCCGGGCTAAAACATACACCCCCGCTACCACAACCCCCCCCCCCCCCCCCCCAATCTCCCGAAGTCGAAGGTCTCAAGGTTGGCAAGTATGATTATATGTAAATATGAACTTATATTTATACAATGTATTTATTTATTCTAACCAACTATGAAATTATATAACATATATACAATAAGCTTCTGTCAGCAGCTACACAATCATTGGTACTTTACTTCATATGCAACATCCTTCACTTGAAGCGTGTGTGAAATGCACTACCGACCAGATAAGACCTAAGAAGTCAGAAAGAGATGATACGGTATTAGATGGTGGTTGTTTGAGCACACTGCAGCTAGTCCTGGAAAGTCCCATTCCTTATTTCGTCACACGCAGGATTCTCACAGGAATGAGGCAAACATACAGCCTTACCTTCTGTATGACTATTTGCATTAAGTATGCATGGGCATGGTCATCACGAATTGATCATTGATATACATGTATATACCTTTTTGAATCTGGCATTTCTGCCAACGAGTCTGTTTCAGCAAAAAAAAAAAAAAAGTTTAAATCCGAGTACCGTATTTTCCGGATTATTATAATAAGTAATTACTACATTTTAACATAAGTGTAGACAGAACATGTTAAAAGAGAAAGTAAGCAGCTACTAACAGTAAAATTAACAAGTAGATTAAAGGCCTACTGAAACCCACTACTACCGACCACGCAGTCTGATAGTTTATATATCAATGATGAAATCTTAACATTATAACACATGCCAATACGGCCGGGTTAACTTATAAAGTGACATTTTAAATTTGCCGCTAAACTTCCGGTTCGAAACGCCTCTGAGGATGACGTATGCGCGTGACGTAGACCGGCGAACACGGGTATGCCTTCCACATTGAAGCCAATACGAAAAAGCTCTGTTTTCATTTCATAATTCCACAGTATTCTGGACATCTGTGTTCGTGAATCTGTTGCAATCATGTTCATTGCATTATGGAGAAGGAAGCTGAGCAAGCAAAGAAGAAAGTTGTCGGTGCGAAATGGACGTATTTTTCGAACGTAGTCAGCCACAACAGTACACAGCCGGCGCTTCTTTGTTTACATTCCCGAAAGATGCAGTCAAGATGGAAGAACTCGGATAACAGAGACTCTAACCAGGAGGACTTTTGACTTCGATACACAGACGCCTGTAGAGAACTGGGACAACACAGACTCTTACCAGGATTACTTTGATTTGGATGACAAAGACGAAGACGTGCTACTGTGAGTATGCAGCTTTGGCTTCTAAACATTTGATCGCTTGACCGTATGTGCGCAACTTTTTTTTGCGTATGTACGTAACTTTTTTAAAATATATAAGCTTTATGAACATTGGGTTAGGTGAACGGTCTTTTGGGCTGAGTGATTGTGTGTGTTGATCAGGTGTTCGAATTGTATTGGCGTGTTCTATGGAGCTAGGAGCTAGCAGAGGAGCTAGGAGCTAGCGTAACAAACACGCAGGTGTTTTTATGCAGGATTAATTTGTGGCATATTAAATATAAGCCTGGTTGTGTTGTGGCTAATAGAGTATATATATGTCTTGTGTTTATTTACTATTGTAGTCATTCCCAGCTGAATATCAGGTCACCCCCGGCTCTCACAGCATCTTCCCTATCTGAATAGCTTCAACTCCCCACTAGTCCTTCACTTGCACTTTACTCATCCACAAATCTTTCATCCTCGCTCAAATTAATGGGGAAATTGTCGCTTTCTCGGTCCGAATCTCTCTCACTTCATGCGGCCATCATTGTAAACAATAGGGAACTTTGCGTATATGTTCAACTGACTACGTCACGCTACTTCCGGTAGGGGCAAGCCTTTTTTTTATCAGATACCAAAAGTTGCAATCTTTATCGTCGTTGTTCGATACTGAATCCTTTCAGCAAAAATATGGCAATATCGCGAAATGATCAAGTATGACACATAGAATAGATCTGCTATCCCCGTTTAAATAAAAAAAAAATTCATTTCAGTAGGCCTTTAATAATTCCTTTTCTACCAATTGTCCCTCATAATGTTGACAAAATAATAAAATGATAAATGACACAATATGTTACTGCATACGTCAGCAGACTAGTTAGGAGCCTTTGTTTGTTTACTTACTACTAAAAGACAAGTTGTCTTGGATGTTCACTATTTTATTTAAGGACTTAACTTCAATAAGAAACATATGTTTAATGTACCCTAAGATTTTTTATTAAACTAAAGCCAATAGTGCAATTCTTTTGTGGTCCCCTTTACTTAGAAAAGTAACGAAATAATTTTAGTACCAGTACCAAAATATTGTTATCGTTACAACACTAGTTCATACGGGGACGGCGTGGCGAAGTTGTTAGAGTGGCCGTGCCAGCAATCGGAGGGTTGCTGGTTACTGGGGTTCAATCCCCACCTTCTATCATCCTAGTCATGTCCGTTGTGTCCTTGGGGAAGACACTTCACCCTTGCTCCTGATGGGTGCTGGTAGCGCCTTGCATGGCAGCTCCCTCCATCAGTGTGTGAATGTGTGTGTGAATGGGTGAATGTGGAAATAGTGTCAAAGCGCTTTGAGTACCTTGAAGGTAGAAAAGCGCTATACAAGTATAACCCATTTATCATTTATCATTTATATCAATGTTCAAATACCCAGATGTGTATTCCACACTGCAAAAAGTCAGTGTTCAAAAAAAATAATAATAATAATAATAATTAGGGGTATTTTATTTGAACCAAGCAAAATTATCTTCAAGAAAATTTGGCTTGTCAAGACTTTCCAAAACAAATACAATTAGCTAACCTCAATGAATCCAAAAATACCTTAAAATAAGTATATTGTCACTAATAATACTAAAGTACTAAATGAGTACCGTATTTCCTTGAATTGCCGCCAGGAATGTAGTATTCGCCTGCCTAGAATTACAGCCGGGTCAAACTCGTTTTGCAAAATAATTAGCGCATGCTTGGCACTTTCCGCCGGGTCAAAAATGACTCCCGCCTCCTGGTGGTAGAGGGCGCTAGTGATCCTTCTTGCGACTACCAGTACTGCAGAAGACCGGTGCTGCAGAAGAAGACAACAAGCAGCAAGCGTGAGCAGCGATCGTTTGCTTGCACTTTTACCATGGAGGATTACATATCTAAAATAAAACAGTTTTCTAAACTGGACTTTCAATCGAAGCAGGAGGTAATAATTAAAGGAATATCTCCAGAGACTTTTAAAACTGAAGAAAGATAAGGAAGATTGCCTTTGATCAGAAGCAGCTGCACATGGACATCATTTATAAGTAAAGGTAAGACCATAATAACGTTTTTTTAATTAAATGTGCTTTTCATGATAAGGTAAGCGCCGGAGTGAGAAGAGGTTTTAAAATAATTAGTGCATGCTTGCCAATCCCGCATGCTTTTGGTAAGCGCAGGAGTGAGAAGAGGTTTTAAATCAATTAGCGCCCCTGCGGCTATTCAAGGAAATACGGTATGTACAGTATGTTCTATTGTTTCATTGAAAATAAAACAGCAAAGGCCATTTGGCTGTTATGTTTTTAATTATGAGACACAATTGTGTCAAAGTCATGATTTTGTTTTTCATGCTTGAAATCAGAAATTATTACTTTTAAAAAAGTAGTTTTATACTTGTGAGTGTTGATGACACAGCTTTGCAACAGTTGATTTTCTAGTTTCAAGCACGTTTTACTCAATATTAGGGCTGCAACAACTAATCGATTAAATCAATTAAAATCGATTACCAAAATAGTTGGCGATTAATTTAGTCATCGATTCGATGGAACTATGCTATGTGCATGCGCGGAGGCTTTTTTTTTTTTTTTTTTTTTTGGGGTTATTTTTTTGTTGTTTTTTTTTTTGTTTTATAAACTTGTATTTATAAACTGCAACATTTACAAACAGCTGAGAAACAATAATCAAAATAAGTACAAAAACAGTACAAAAAGGCTTCACGTTGGCTCTGGTTGAGGAGGGGGGACGCGTGGCGTAGTGCGCTACCTGGACACAAGTCGAGGGACTGATCACCCTCGGCTGGGTCGCCCGGGTGAGGGTGTTTGATTAAGACCCGAAACACCCTATGACCCCGGGAGAATCACTGATGATGTGTCCAGGTTGCACCATGAGGTGTATTATAGTACTATATATATATATATATATATATATATATATATATATATATATATATATATATATATATATATATATATATATATATATATATATATATATATATATATATATATTAGGGCTGCAACAACTAATCAATTAAATCGATTAAAATCGATTACCAAAATAGTTGGCGATTAATTTAGTCATCGATTCGTTGGAACTATGCTATGCGCATGCGCAGAGGCTTTTTTTTGTTTGTTTGTTTTGTTTTGTTGTTTTTTTTTGTTTTATAAACCTTTATTTATAAAATGCAACATTTACAAACAGCTGAGAAACAATAATGAAAATAAGTACAAAAACAGTACAAAACAGCGCCAGGGCGGCGGTGAGGCTACGTCTCATGAGGTGCCGTAAGCTAGCCAATGATGTGTCATGTGCAGCTCACGTGACGACGGCGTCTCCTTTGCCGGAAAAATTCGAAAAATGGCGCAGGAAAACACTACCGATAGTTTAGCGGAGAAAAATCTTGAGGTTATTGCTTCAATGGAGAAAAGTGTACGACCTAAGTCGTCAAAAGTGTGGGAACACTTCACTTTAAAGACTTCAAAGAAGACCGTTTCCTGCAAAATGGCACGGAAGTACAACATTGCTTCAGGAGCACCTGAAAAGGAAACATGTTGCAGCCATGGATGAAGGGAAGAACTCACAGTACGTAACTTTTTAAGTCCATAGTGGCAACAAGCATTCATGAGTTCAGCTTTTTTGTGAGTAACGTTAGGTATGCCTTTGTTGCAACGCGGGGCTGATAATGTGTCTCCGGCACATTTGACTCCATTTTGAGAGAGAAAACGCACGGTTACCAATTTAAAAATAAACGTAATGGACAGAAATATCTCAGGTAACAATTAGAGATGCTACCTCAGTAGAAGCATTTAAGTCCCATCTTAAAACTCATTTGTATAATCTAGCCTTTAAATAGACCCCCCCTTTTTAGACCAGTTGATCTGCCGTTTCTTTTCTTCTCTCCTCTTCTCCCCTGTCCCTTGCGAGGGGGAGTTGCATAGGTCCGGTGGCCATGGATGAAGTGCTGGCTGTCCAGAGCCGGGACCCCGGGTGGACCACTAGCCTGTGCATCGGTTGGGGACATCTCTGCGCTGCTGACCCGTCTCTGCTCGGGATGGTTTCCTGTTGGCCCCGCTGTGGACTGGACTCCCGCTGATGTGTTGGATCCACTGTGGACTGGACTTTCACAATGTTATGTCAGACCCACTCGACATCCGTTGCTTTCGGTCTCCCCTAGAGGGGGGGGGGGGGGGGGGGGGTTTACCCACATATGCGGTCCTCTCCAAGGTTTCTCATAGTCATTCACCGACGTCCCACTGGGGTGAGTTTTTCCTTGCCCGTATGTGGGCTCTGTACCGAGGATGTCGTTGTGGCTTGTACAGCCCTTTGAGACACTTGTGATTTACGGCTATATAAATAAACATTGATTGATTGATTGATTGAGGTTGGTTTCATAATGGATCAATGTAGCCGGGCCGATAAAGCTATATAAATATATTTAGATTTGAGTGACGCTTTAGTATAACTAAACGTTATGAAGGTGCTGGAATATGTCATGCTATTATTCAGAGGCAGCCTAAAATGAATCCTTTATTATTCACAACAGAAACGTGTACAATATCTGATTCAGTTCTGATGAGTTACATTTCTGTGTTATTATTGGTGTATGCTGCACCCCCATGGTGCCAGTATGCTGTTTTTTTTCAATAAAATACTGGAAAGTATAGAAATGTAGTTTTTCTCTTTTATCCGATTATCAATCGATTAATCGAAGTAATAATCGACAGATTAATCGATTGTCAAATTAATCGTTAGTTGCAGCCCTACTCAATATAGGTCATCAAATCTCAGCAACAAGCTGTAATATCTTACTGAGATCATTTAGGAGCGACACTTAACAAGTAAAACACTAACATAAAATCTGCTTAGTGAGAAGAATTATCTTATCAGACAGAAAATAAGCAAATATCGCCCTTATTTCAGATATTTAATCTTACTTAGATTTCGGTTTTTGCAGTGCAATTGGCTAGGTGCATTTACGCTTGTGTCCACAGCATATTTAGTCTCATCGTTTCCCCACTCCCTCGACACCAAACGGGTTATTACCACAAACCTACGCTGACACTCTGGTTGCTCTTTTTTAATTGTGACTGGATATATACCGGCTCTCTGGCGAACGACTAAATGAGCATTCCTCAGGCACACTCTAATCGCTGCTTTAACCACAAGAAACAATCATGTAAGCTTCCTTCACATGCACTGCTGTATGTTTGTGTGCCACAGACTGTAATCATACGATGATTACAGTAAACAATACGTAAGGACTATTATTAATTTAGTTTTTAGCAAGACAGCTCTGTACATTTTGAGATGTTCCCTTTTTTCCTGCCACTGATCCAACACAAACCACACAAAGGAAAACCTCCTATTCGTCGGGCCTTTTTTTTCCGCACACTGCGAACAAAGCAGTGGTGTGCCAAGGATTACACTGTAAAATATGCATGTCCCGATGAAATATGCATATAGCCGTGTGTCATCAATGACACGCTTTCTACAAAGGCTAGGCCGCGTAGGCAGGAACGCGTGTTTCTGCTTCTAGTCCCTTGACTTTAATGGCTGGAGACATACCCAACGACTCATTGGGGGGGGCGAGAATAATTAAGCCTGGCACGAGCGTGTTTGGTTTGTATGGTAACACACTGAAGCATTTGTTTGCTTTATTTTAAACGGGGGATAACAAAGCCTGCAGCGAAAGGGGCTCAGCACGCCAAGCGACATTGTTTTAGTATTAAACGCCCCCCAAATATCTTCAGGAAATAAGGCTGTTTTGTTGTGGATATGGAGGGCCTAATCTGCTCAGTCATGGTGGTTTGAAGAGGGGATGTTTTCAAGTTTTAACAGGGTTGGTTCCGGCGTTGCCGCCGCCACCAGAGATCGAACGGCGTGGAGAAGGGGTTTCGCTTTTCCGCTTAAGTGGCTACATTGACACGTTAACAGTCGTTGAAAGTCCAACAGCCCCCGAGGCTGCACAACTTGGAGTTCGCCCCAAATTTTCAGAAAAATGTATAACAGCGACCAGCTGAGACACATTACTCAACTCCCTGCAGGGATATGCATGTGAATAAGACATGTCGTTGCTTCATAATAGTGCTGTCAAACCATATATTAAAAAAATAAATAAAAACATTTTGCAATTAATCGCAGATGCTTTATCCGTGATTTTTTTTTTTTTTAACAATGTTGACAATGTATGAATCGTTAATGTTGTTGATGCCGAGACTTGACAATCTTAAAAAGGCACTATCGACAAGAGAGGGAGAGAAAGCATAATGAGCAGTGATGGGTTTTTTTTTTAAATCAGATAAAATACACTTTAGAACAGGGGTGTCAAATGTACGGCCCGAACAGGTTTTATCGGGCTTGGGGATGAGTTTGTTAAGTAGAAAAATGGGCCGAATTTTTTGAATGAAAGAAACTGCTGTTCTAAATGTGTCCACTAGATGTCGCAATAGCAATTATTTTGTAGTTTATGCTACACGTGTAAACAAAGTAGAGAAGTGAAGTGAAATATATTTATATAGCGCTTTTCTCTAGTGACTCAAAGCGCTTTTACATAGTGAAACCCAAAATCTAAGTTACATTTAAACCAGTGTGAGTGGCTGTGGGAGCAGCTGGGTAAAGTGTCTTGCACAACGGCAGTGGCTTGGATGGCGGAAGCGGGGATCGAACCTGGAACCCTGAAGTTGCTATATATATATATATATATATATATATATATATATATTTTTTTTTTTTTAATTAATCAATCCAACAAAACAATACACGACCCAGCAACACTCAGAACTGCAATAAACAGAGCAATTGAGAGGAGACACAAACACGACACAGAACAAACCAAAAGTAGTGAAACAAAAATGAGTATTATCAACAACAGTATCAATATTAGTTGTAATTTCAAAATAGCAGTGATTAAAAATCCATCATTGACATTATCATTAGACATTTATAAAAAAATAAAATAAATGAACAATAGTGTCACAGTGGCTTACACTTGCATCACATCTCATAAGCTTGACAACACACTGTGTCCAATATTTTCACAAAGATAAAATAAGTCATATTTTTGGTTCATTTAATAGTTAAAACAAATTTACATTATTGCAATCAGTTGATAAAACATTGTCCTTTACAATTATAAAAGCTTTTTACAAAAATCTACTACTCTGCTTGCATGTCAGCAGACTGGGGTAGATCCTGCTGAAATCCTATGTATTGAATGAATAGAGAATTGTTTTGAATCGGGAAAAAATCCTTTTTGAATCGAGAATCGTGTTGAACTGAAAAAAAATCGATTTTGAATTTAATCGTGACCCCAAGAATTGATATTGAATCGAATCGTTGGACACCCAAAGATTCACAGCCCTAACGGCCACTCTGCCAACCGAGCTATACCACTCCTCAAACCACATGATATTAGTGCACCAGTCGAGGAAAATGATTAAACTACATAAATAACATACTGTAATTTAATTTTAATATAATTTTTTTATCTTGATAGATTGAAAATTAACACCAATGAGTTGACTGATGATCATTATCACATAATTTATTCAGAAAGTATAAATAACCAAAAATAAAGATAGAATACTATCAACCGCAACATGTAAGTGTAAAAAAAAATATATATATATGTATATTATGATTTGTACATTTTCAAAATGTGCTTGTTCTATTTTTAAACAAAGAAAACAATCTAAAGCTGTCTTTATATTTAAGTTATCGTGCCGTGACGTTACCAGTCCGGCCCACTTTGGAGTAGATTTTTCTCCCTGTGGCCCCCGACCTAAAATGAGTTTGACACCCCTGCTTTAGAATTTTCGTAATTGATCACTGTTGCTTTAGTTAATTCTGGCATTTTTTTTGTACAACACTGTTGCTGGTATACTCCGCCATCGTTGTTTGTTGTCCACACCTTGTTGTTGATGTACTAGTAGTGTTCTTTCTAGTAGTTGCCTTAAAAACCTTTTTCTTTTTAGATGGTATTTTAAACTTGTTTTTCGATAAGACAATGTATCACTGCAATATATGCCTTTCGTTTTATCTAAAGTCCTGTTGGGGTGTATTTTAAAGTGAAATTTCCCAGCAAACAGTCCTCTCACTCATCTTTTCCTAGACCTGATCACTGATCGTTAGGGCTGATAGGTTTTTGTTAAATATTTTAAAACGTTTTGCAGTACCTCAAGATATGAGTGCATCATCTTACAAATTTTTCATATACGAGCTGTCTCTTGGCTAACGAAAACTGGGGTTAGCAGCCTCCCCACCATCAGATGACATTGCAAATGCCACAGTGAACCCTGTAAGATCCCACCAAAACATCAGACATTACTCTCTAGCATTAGCCAGATATTGATATAACGTCCAACCACTGGCACACAGAAAGTGAGTGTGAATGACAGTGCTGAGAAATGATATCCGTTGAATTAAATCATGTAAAACATGGAACACTGTTAATCTGCACCATTCTGAAGCAGAAGGAGTCGATAACGTCAGACAAGGCCTTTAAAAATAATATCTAAAAAGGACGACATTAATCTATGAAAGTATAAAGAAGCTGTTGGTGTTTGACAGACAAGCAGCAGGGAGGAGATACAGTAAGTTTGCTTTTCAAGGTAAATGCTGTATATTATTATTATTATTATTACATTACTTCATACAACTACTGTAGTTGTTAGCAGTACATTCTATTGTTTTCATACAGTATTTCACATCTAAGAGGTTTTTTAAAGGTGTGTTATAATGTTGAAAAGGTGGTGCTAAATTGATTTTCACATTAATTTTAAGGGCGACACTGCAATACGATTTCATTTTAATTTATCTTTTTAGGTACGAGCTGTGTCATAGAATCATAGCCAGGGAGTTAATATGCAATTACATTTTCAAAGGATCTCTTCAAGGATTTTTCAATAAACACAAGCAATAAATCAATCTGATTTATAATAAAATGTATTATACATAAACTATTATTTCTTATAAATGCTACAATTATAAACTTAAAATACTTTGACTTGCAGTTTTGTCAGCACTGCGCTTTTATTGTGAAGGCTGAAAATGCATTTGAGCTCTTACTTGACTGTAGTGATTAGGGCTGCACGATTAATCGACATCGAGGTTTCAATTAGTGAGTTGAATAACCAGAAGAGGCTGAGGTACACCCACCCCACCCCACCCCACGTCACCGTCATTTGAGTGACAGACATGTTCGCCAATCAGAATTGTTGAGCCTCGCATTTGTAAGTCTCTCGCTTCGAGCAGGGAGAAAGAGGTCTCGCTCTATACTTTTCAAATTTTCTTGCAATCAGACAATATTTTCGGTATATAAGATGGAATTTTTACCTGACATGTTTCGACTGTCATCTGCAGTCTTCTTCAGAAGGGTCACCTGACCACTGTGAGGTGTTGCCTATCAGCTGTTCCTATAGGCGTGGTCAATATCAGATCATTGCAAAATAAATAACCACATCCTGCACTGGGACAACGCCAAAATCATCGGGACAGAAAGTAACAAACTCAAAAGATGGATTAAGGAGACGATCGAACTAAGGAAGCGGCCCAAGGAAACCATCCATCGGGATGAGGGAGCATACCTGGGACTCCCTCCTCCATTGACCATCAAGCGGCGGGGGGTTGGAGGTCTGCCTTGTTGGCCACGCCTATAAGAACAGCTGATAAGCAACACGTCACAGTGGTCAGGTGACTCCTTCTGAAGAAGACTGCAGATGACGGGCGAAACATGTCAGGTAAAAATTCCATCTAACATGCCGAAAATATTGTCTGATTACATGAACATTTGAAAAGTGTATGAATAAGAAGACATAATGAACCCTTTTGAGCAGGGGTGTCCAAACTTTTTCCACTGAGGGCCGCACGTAAAAATTAAAGCATGTGGGGGCAGCAACTTGAGGGTTGCAGGTTCGATCCCCGCTTCCGCCATCCTAGTCACTGCCATTGTGTCCTTGGGCGAGACACTTTACCCACCTGCTCCCAGTGCCACCCACACTGGTTTAAATGTAACTTAGATATTGGGTTTCACAATGTAAAGCGCTTTGAGTCACTTGAGAAAAAGCGCTATATAAATGTAATTCACTTCATTTTGATATTTTTCCTTTTTAAACTATAACAAAATATATGGATTTTTTATTTATTTTACCTTTAGGGGTCCCGGGGACCATAAAGGGTCTCAGTCATTAAAATGTTAAAAATAAGTCAAAATATTATTTTTTATTTAACGCTGACAGTCAATCTCTATATCAACTTCAAATTGATATAAAGTAATTAAAAAAAAAAAAAAAGGTTTTATGGCTTTTATGTCAAAAACAACTTTGTTTTTTATAGTAAAACTGAAATATGCAGTATTTAGTAATTAGAGCCCTAAAAGATCAATAATGCATTGATTTGAATTATTTTATATTTTTGAGTAATCACAGTGAAAAGATAAATAAAATACCACTAAATATATTTGGGATCCAAAAGGTGCCCCACTCATAAAGTGATACGTTTGTATTAGGTTTTTCTTTTACTTTCAACACTTAAGTTAGGAGATCAACTTCAGATATATCTGTCGATTTTATGCTGGAACTATTATTTTGTTTGTTGTATGCTCTTTTGTCAAATAAAACGTTGATGTTTTTATATGGCAACTACACTATATACAATATACAATACAATATATGCAATATTTACCACAAAAAACATTTTAAAGTGATATATTTGAAGTCATTGGAGCCTTGAAAATAATTCATTATAACATGGATTTTTTGGCATTATTTTTTTTTTGGAACAATGGCAAAAAAATAAAAATAAAAGACAAAAGAAAAAAAAACAGCCTGCATGGCAGCTTTGTGTCAACATTGCAACTTTTTCTCGTTATATTTCACCTAATTAATTTTTAGTTTTGCAATAGCATTTACAGAATGAGTGGCGGGCCAGTAAACAATTAGCTGGGGGCCGCAAATGGCCCCCGGGCCGCACTTTGGACACCCCTGCTTTTGAGCAACGAGGTCCCACTTTGTGCATCGCTCTCAGCACCTGAGTGTGTATGTTAAACAGTTGAAACAACTGAATGCAGTGAGCCCTCTTTCCACTCATTCACAATCTTTGTTTTGGTGAGCAGGGAGTGGGGCGCCGCTGAGGAGTGCCGCAAAGTATCACAAATTAGGAAGAGAAAAAATATGAATACAAAGCTAAATGTTTCATTGTGGTAATATTTCAGCTTCAAATTGGATGGACAATGTATACGCCCATCAACACGGAGGAACGAGCGAGAATGCGGTGATCAGGTGATGGCAAACAAAAAGGCAACTCAACCTCGTTTTTCCACCTGGGAAATAAATGCACTTTAAGATGTTCAATATTCATTTAAGTTCAATTTTTACTTCCAGAAATGACAGTCCATTTTATTTACTACTACTATTCAGTGGCCTTGTGGTTAGAGTGTCCGCCCAGTGATCGGTTGGTCGTGAGTTGAAACCCCGGCTGAGTCATACCAAAGACTATAAAAATGGGACCCATTACCTCCCTGCTTGGCACTCAGCATCAAGGGTTGGAATTGGGGGTTAAATCACCAAAAATTATTCCCGAGCGCTGCCACTGCTGCTGCTCAGTGCTCCCCTCACCTCCCAGGGGGTGATCAAAGGTGATGGGTCAAATGCAGAGAATAATTTTGCCACACCTAGTCTGTGTGTGACAATCATTGGTACTTTAACTTAACTTTTTATTTGTTTGCATGTTCATTTATTTAGGATATCTAAAAGTTATCTACACAACCCAAAACCAGTGAAGTTGGCACATCGTGTAAATGCTAAATAAAAACAGAATTCAATGATTTGCAAATCCTTTTCAACTTATATTCAATTGAATAGACTGCAAAGACCAGATATTTAATGTTCGAACTGAGAAACTTCTTTTTTTTTGTTTTGCAAATAATCATTAACTTAGAATTTAATGGTAGTAACACATTGCAAAAAAGTTGGCACGTGGGCATTTTTACCACTGTGATACATGGCCTTTCCTTTTAACACTCAGTAAACACACTCTTTTACTACGAAGCCACGCTGTTGTAACACGTGCAGAATGTGGCTTGGTATTATCTTGCTGAAATAAGCAGGGGCGTCCATGAAAAAGACGTTGCTTGGATGGCAACATGTGTTGCTCCAAAACCTGTATGTACCTTTCAGCATTAATGGTGCCTTCACAGATGTGTAAGTTACCCATGCCATGGGTACTAATACACCCCCATACCATCACAGATGCTGACTTTTGAACTTTGCGCCGGATGATTCTTTTTCTCTTTGTTCCCGGAGGACACGACGTCCACAGTTTCCAAAAATAATTTGTAATGTGGACTCGTCAGGCCACCGAACACTTTTCCACTTTGCACCAGTCCATCTTAGATGAGCTCAGGCCCAGCGAAGCTGAGCCATAAAGAGCATATTGTATCATGTCAGTACTCAAAGCATTATTTTTCCTGTCTTATTTAGGCCGAAGGCAACCGAGCCAGCAGATAATCTCCCCGCCAGTCCCACCATCAGCACAAAGGCGCAACAGTTTGACAAAAGTGACGCACAAGAGGGTTCAAGCAGATGGAAGCGGTGCGCTCGTTTCTTCTAGCCGCCTCAGCATAGGTCTCAGGTGTCGGCTTCTTTACAGGTATGAGTTACCATAATTGGGGGAAGTTAAGAGGGGCCCTTGTCTGGGGCCTCCTGTCTGGGCACACCGACTCGGCAGTCAAGAGAGGTGCCTGGACGATTTAGCATCGTCTTGTTAGACTGCACAATAGTAACTGCCTCCAGGCCTGGAGTTAGGGCCCGAGCAGCAAAGGCTGCGAGACCCCTATTGTAATTGTGCCGTGCATTAGTTTTCGCTAACTTCGATGGCATTTTTGAGGACTTTAACATGCATAAAAACTCACCATTTTTGCAAGCGCATATCTTCCGGCGAAAAACTTGATATTTTTGGGGTACCGAACACAACATTTCCAAATTGATTTTCTAGGGCACCTTGGAATTTTTTAAAAAATAATGTATTAACAGATGGCGCTGCTGTAGTGGCTGCTGGTGGCAGGAGCTCTGTGCTCTTGTGTCGTCCTTTTGTGTTCCTGATGGTTCCTTCTTGTTTTCATGTGTTTTGTTTTTTTTGCCTTTTGGGACTGTGTGACTTTTTTATGAACTTCTGGATCTGCCTCCCGGGTGCCTTTTGGCCATGGAGACCAGCTGCTGGGTCTCTGCCACACCAGAGTCCGTGTGGAGAGACTGGAGGAAATGCGGATGAAGAGCGCCGGGACGGACAAGCTTCACAGTGTCTTGGCTGAATGAGCAGGTATCGGACACCTCGGTCTCCTTGGACGTATCCTCGCTCATCCATGCGGATTGGACATTGGCCGAGAGTTGGTGGGCGGCCGAAGGTGGAGTCGGCTCTCTTGGTTGCTTTGTTGGGTCTGCTCCTGTCTCTGGCCATGCTCCCCCCACCCCAGCAGACGATGGCGTGGAACACCGCGGAGGCCACCACAGTGTATATGTTTTTTGGTTGTTTTACTTTTGTAGCTGTGTGTAGAAGTGGCTGGTTGCATCAGCTCTGCTCTTTTAATGTCTTTATTGTCCTTTGTATTCTTTGATGTTTCCCTCTTACACACGTTTATGTGTGTAAGATATTACGTGTACCGTATTTTTCGGACTATAAGTCGCTCCGGAGTATAAGTCGCAGCGGCCGAAAATGCATCAAAGAAGGAAAAAAACATATATAAGTCGCACTGGAGTATAAGTCGCATTTTTTGGGGAAATTTATTCGATAAAACCCAACACCAAGAATAGACATTTGAAAGGCAATTTAAAATAAATAAAGAATAGTGAACAACAGGCTGAATAAGTGCACGTTATATGACGCATAAATAACCAACTGAGAACGTGCCTGGTATGTTAACGTAACATATTATGGTAAGAGACATTCGAATAACTATAACATATAGAACATGCTATACATTTACCAAACAATCTGTCACTCCTAATCGCTAAATCCCATGAAATCTTATACGTCTAGTCTCTTACGTGAATGAGCTAAATAATATTATTTGATATTTTACGGTAATGTGTTAATAATTTCACACATAAGTCGCTCCTGACTATAAGTCGCACCCCCCGGCCAAACTATGAAAAAAACTGCGACTTACAGTCCGAAAAATACGGTACCTGTTTGTCACCTTTTTTGTAAAGGGTGCCGGAAGTTGGCAGGCCAGTCAGCGATCCTGTTCTGTCTCCTTGTAATGTTTGTCTGCTCTTCAATGGGCTTGTGCTGAAAATCCTCATTTCCCCTCGGGGATTATTAAAGTATTTCTGATTCTGATTCTGAAAACTCACTGGAGGAGACACACGGAAAAGTTTCAAGAACCCAAATTTTGAAAACAAACAGGAAGTTGGCAATCTTGGTTTCCGTCTGCCATTTTTAGGCTCAACACAGGGGGCGTACCTTAACAAACTCCTTGTGACGATCTGTCACTTCATTTATGTTTGTTTCCTTGTTTTGTATTCACTTCCTGTCAGTGCTCTCGTTTCGTTTCCACTTCCTGCTTGTCCCGCTGAGCGCTGTGTTTTTCCCCCTCACCTGCTGTGGATTGGCAGCCGGTCCACACCGGCTGCCAATCAACATGTTCCTATTTATCACTTTTGACTTCCTTTTTATTGTCATTCAAATTTGAACTTTACAGTACAGATAAGAACAACATGTTGTTGCATTAGCTCATGGTAGGTGCAGATATGAATAAATAGATTACTGTACAGATAAATGTATTGCACTTTTGCATATGCATCCACGTTTATGGATGTATGTTATATTGTCTTTATAGTCCAGCGAGTTAATCCATTTTTGGGCGGAATTGAGGGGATTATTATGATGCGTTCAAGAGTCTTACGGCCGGAGGGATGGAGCTGTTACAGAACCTGGTGGTTCTGCTACGGAGGCTGCGGAACCTCTTTTTAGAGTCCAGCAGTGAAAACAGTCCTTGGTGGGGGTGGGAGGAGTCTCTGCAGATGTTCTGAGCCCTGGTCAGGCAGCGGCTTTTTGCGATCTCCTGGATAGGAAGAAGAGGAGTCCTGATGATCTTTTCTGCCGTCCTCACCACTCTCTGCAGAGACTTCCACTGTGAGGCTCTGCAGGCTCCAGTCCAGACAGAGATGCCTGTCTCGCGCACTCCTCAGTGCTCGAAGATTGATTTATGTTTGGTTCTGTTACATGCAAGACTGCTTCCTCCTCTGTTTGGAGTAATTAAACTCTTCCTACCTGCTCTCCGTTCTCCTGGTTCCTGCATCTTGAGGTCACTAATCCGGCAGCCATGCGAGTTCCTCACACTCTTCCTGCCTTTATGCGCAATACTTTTACTACCCATTTCAATTGGGTTTTGTTTGGGAAAAGTCCTCAGGCAGACATCTCAAAACTGTTAGGTTTGAGTTTAGTGCACTTTGTAGGCCATTTCCGCCCCCACAAGTGGCCATGTGTCCTGTTGTACAGATGTCCCCAAACCACAATGGAAGCCCACACTACTCACCCCGCCCCGGTTTTTGTCCTCTGCAACTTGAATCATGAGAAGAGGGTTATAAATACAGCACCCTGCCTGCTGAATGTATTTTTCCCCCCCCTTCAAAGTCGCCATTAAAAATACGGGCCCTTTTTTTTTTTTTTGAAGAGCCAAGTAAGAAAACAGAGCAACCGCAGCATTTATACAGAGCGGCCACAACACAGAGGCCGATGGTGGCGAGCGCTCACACTTACAAGCCCTTGCTTTTTAGGCGGCCAACACACACACACACACACACACACACACACACACGCACACACACACACAGCATGGGCATACAAGCGGATAAGCGTTTAAGCACATCCACATGTACCCTGTAACAAATGAAGAAAACAACAAAGCCACAGACAGACATGATCCATTATTCTTGTTTATTTACTGTGCTGTTCTAAAGGACGGTCCGTATATCTTGTCAGTCTCCCCCTCGCCACAGACAGACAATGATGACATGTCCCTTTTTCAACTGCATGGACATGGTATGACTCAAAGATAATTACAGTATTGAGCGATTTTTAGAGGGCCATAATTAGGATAATCTAAGCCTTCATTCTCGGGGAGTTTATGTCCTCCTCCACCTTTCTTTGGTTTTCTCCATCTTTCTTCCTTTACTGACAGCTGCGTTTCCCGGGAAGTACTCCCCCCCCCCCCCTCCCTTCAGACTGTAATCTATTGCCGTCCTCCCGGTGCTTACATGTAGCTACATGGTGAGTCAGTGCTGTAATTCCATCATTAGCTGGATGATGTGAGAGCTGTCTCTAAAGTGCCAGCTTTGGTGTGACCCCGGGGCCAGCTTGTGGCTTTGACTGATGCCAGTCTACCCGACCACGCGTCGTCCCAGCAATAATGTAATGAGCTTTGGTCCGGTTCGCTAAGACCTCAATTGGCTTAGGGGGTCCTGCGGCCGTTACGTGCGTAGAAACACATTTTACAGCTTTGGGGAAGAAAAAAAAAAAAAGGCGTTGTGGTCTGAAGTTTTCCAAGCTTCAAATTAGCAATTATGTTGGCAAATTTATAAAGAAAGCCATACAAGGCAGAACACGTTGATCCAAATGATGCCTAACAGGAGTACAGTGGAAACGAAATGTTGAAACCAAGGTGGAAAGTGTTCCGGGATGCGAGTTATTGGACTTATTTGTATTTTCAAATCTTTTTTTTTTTCACATAGAAAATAAGGGAAATTATTCTGGATAAAAGGCATACATGTAAGTTTGAAAATAAATGAACTTAAAGGGGAACTGCACTTTTTGTGGAATTTGCCCATCATTCACAATCCTTATGTAAGACAAGAACACATATGTTTTTTTTAATGCATTCTAAATATTAAATAAATGCGATCAAAAGTCCACGTACAATGGAGCCTATGGGAGCCGCCTTGTTCTGCATAGAAAAGCCCTTAAAAAATATCCAAACACCTCCATTAAGGTTTTATATACATGATGTAAGTGTGCCTAGTTTCTCTTTTTATATTCTTATTTTTACTGTTATATTTGTATTCTTATTGTTAATTTTGATTGTTATTCTTATTGTTATATTTTCCATTTATACCTCCATTATTTACTTCTTAAATTATATCTCAAATCTGTACACTGCTGCTGGAATTGTAATTTTCCTGAGGGAACTCTCCTGAAGGAATCAATAAAGTACTATCTAACTATCTAAGTATTTACATTACAGGCCAAAAGTTTGGACACACTTTCTCATTTCAATGTGTTTTCTTTATTTTCATGACTATTTACATTGTAGATTGTCACTGAAGTCATCAAAACTATGACAACTGTGAAGTGAAAACCATTTCAGGCATATTTATAATACCATTTAATATTTATGTACGTATTTTGATCATTTTAATCATACGCGGCACATTAATTTCAAAAAATGTATCACAAAGTTAGCTTTTTTTTCCCCCAACAACATCACTGATTATTACTCACTGCAAACTACATTAGAGCCAACACACTTAATAAAACATCACTTACTGTACAGGGTCTGCTGTCATTAGTATGCCGTCTCATAAAATATTGTTAGTTTCACGTTTTAGTTGAAAAATGACTCCTAATCTTCACAAAGAAAAGAGGGGTGAAAACAAGCGTTTTTTCGTGTCGTTCTCGCCATTACCGGGTCTAAATTAGCAGTGTTGGGACTAAGGCCTAACAAAGTAACACGTTACTGTAACGCCGTTAGTTTCGGCGGTAACTAGTAATCTAATGCGTTATTTTTTATATTCAGTAACTCAGTTACCGTCACTACATGATGCGTTACTGCGTTATTCTTTATGTAGTATCGGCTAGAAACAGAAGATCTGAGTGTGTTTTATTGGAGCGCTGCAGTGTCGTCCTTCTGAATGAGCCGGAGGCGCGCTCTGTGTGTGTGTCTGGGTGTTGGTGTAAGTGTGGGGAGGGGAGGGAGGGGCCTGTCTGTGTTTACTAACAACGGAGCGCAGTCGAGTGTCTTAACATGGAGATATTCTCACTTCTTTTCTTTTGTTCGAGCACAAAGAAAAGAACATTTTAGTTAAATGTAAGTTGTGTCTTGGATGAAAGATCCCGTCTACTGCCCAAAACAACAATTCAAATCTGCCTGGTTAGGCTTTGTGTATGTCACGTGTGCCTTCCTTAGGTGAAGCCAGGTTTACAGCTATGTTGTTATTATGCTGTTTGTTACTTATGTATGTTATGATGCAGCTATTTAAAATAGTTTTGTCAATTTGTTCTGGCCAGAAATAAATTGGCCCTTTGAAACATATCTTTGTCTTTGTGTGTTGTATGTAGAGCACATTGCTTAGCAGAGTTCAGTGATGCAAATGCATGACAAGTTGATCAACAGTATTATTCTCCAGTGCAATAACAGTACTGAAATGAAGGCTAAAAGGGCATTAATGGGAGTTTAAAAAAAAACAAAAAAACTAAATTGTTACTTTTCCCAGTAACGCATTACTTTTTGGTGTAAGTACCGTAATTTCCGGACTATAAGCCGCTACTTTTTTCTCTCGTTCTGGTCCCTGCGGCTTATACAAGGGTGCGGCTTATATACGGCCTGTTCTTCTCCGACACCGACGAAGAGGATTTCGGTGGTTTTAGTACACAGGAGGAAGACGATGACACAATGATTAAAGACTGACTTTTCATATACCGGTAGGCTGGTTATTTTGATAACGTACAGGCGAGCACTTTGTATTACTTTGCACCGTTGTATTATTTGTACTCTGCATGAATGCTGTTCGCCATGTCAAAGATGTGAAAGTTTGATTGAATGATTGAAAGATTTATTGTTAATAAATGGTACGCTTTGCGTTCCCAAACAGTCATCTCTGTCCCAACAATCCCCTCCGTGGTAGCAGGAACCCCTATATACTACGGTAATTACACATCAAAACCCTGCGGCTTATAGTCGGGTGCGGCTTATATATGGAGCAATCTGTATTTTCCCCTAAATTTAGCTGGTGCGGCTTATAGTCAGGTGCGGCTTATAGTCCGGAAATTACGGTAACTGAGTTAGTAACTGGGTTACTTTTGGAATAAAGTAACTAGTAACTAGTTACTGGTTTTCAGTAACTAACCCAACACTGGGTATCAAAGTATACCATCTTGTCGGAATACATCCTCATTCTTTTATAGGCGGAATAGAATACCTCCCTTTGCCTCCACTGTAAGCAAACTTTTTTTTTTACATTTATTTACGAGTTAGAATGCTTTAAATAAAATATATATGTTGCCATGTCTTTCATAATGATTATGAACGATAGGCAAAAAACAAAATGCAGTTCCCCTTTAATGAAACTAAATTAAACCAATGTGTTATTGCTCAAGGTGAATTGACTACACAGTATCATTTTTTTCATATTAAAAAGGAGCCATATGTAGGGATCTGGCCAGAAATGGTACTGCAATCACAGTCAAAATGATGTAGTCCCCTCCCCCTCTCCTTGGCTGAGGTTGCCGGATACTCAGCCGAATCCAGCTCGCTCGACTGGGCTACTCCAAGGAACTTCAAACCTTCACTGCCTCTTACCAGGGGTTGAGGTACTGGGACCATAATAGCTGAATACACAAGTGTTGTGTTAATAACAAATCTCTAACCAACACATTTTACACAGAAATTAGGCTATTTTCAGGAAGAAGTATGTCGTGCCTGTGCACAATATCACAACAAATGGCAATCATATGGTTATTGTCAGTACTATCACAAAACAAAGACTAAAACAAACTTCAACCAACGCTAGCAATGGTTGTACTGGTGAAAATAAGTAGAGCATGCTTAGCAGCCTAGTGTACGCCCAAAACTAAAGAGGAGACATGTTACCAAGGTATGCCTGTAGGCTACTGTTTCAAACGTTTCAGATTGCCATATAACTTGGTACATGTAGTCCACAATATGAGGAATTATTTCATCATGTGATTTGGCTGTCTCCATACGTTTCACATTGCCATGACGACAGCCGTGCTAAGGTTGGAACCCATTTCCTCAGCGTATCAGCATATTGAGAACAAAATAGGCACTGACACTACCCATATCCACATAGATTGTATTTGTCGAAAATATATTGTGCCCTGTCAGTTGGATTACATATCGACATACAGGCTAACGAGCATATATTTCCCCAGTTAGCCTGAATGTCGATGTGTCATTGACCGGGCTAGCATGCTCAGCATTTGTTGCACGAACATACTAGCTTTGTTAGACAATATCATAGACAGTATTGGACAATATAGCTTACATACAAAATGTCCATTTCCATTTATTACAAGTAATAAGAAAACGTAAATGCCTTACTTAACTATCAGGGAGGAAATTAGCAAGTTTGGAGTCAGATGGAAAAATATTCTCCGCCTTCAATCGTCTCCATCTTTCAAAGGCATCCCGATACAATTACTCGTTTTGTTCCTGGCTTTGTCATGAATAAGTTAAGAATCGTAACAACGCCTTTTACATTTACTAAGTTCTGACATGTTTAGTAACTTTACCAGTGGCGGTAGCCAGACAAAGAGGGCGTAACTGGCAACCTGGATGTGACACATTCACAGACTTTCTAATTGGTGAAACGGTGGAGGGCGGGACATCAAAATAAAAACAATAACAAGATTTTGGGGTTGTAAATCTAATTTTGAAATGAGCATATCCCGGCTGAACTACTGGTATCAGTTATAGAGGTATTCGATAACATGATTTATTAATGCCTTTTCATTTCTCCACGTTCTAAAAGACGTAAGACTCGCCTGCTAAAGATGACTGCAGCAACATTAACACTCCATGCTGCACAAAAATCATTTGTAGCCAACGTGAAAAAGAGGTCTCACTCTGTCATGAGACTTTGCCTGAGTAAAGTGTGTGATATTAGGACGAATTATATCCGCCAAAAATTGTAAAATGTTCATAATTAACGTGTGTTTTGTCAGAATAATGTCAGAAGTGAGTTTATGGTTTGTATAAATGTTAGGGTTGTCAAAAAATGTTTTATCTTAAAATACTGTATTTTCCGAACTATTAGGCGCACTTAAAATCATTTTTTTCTCAAAACTCGACAGTGTGCCTTATAACCCGGTGCGCCTAATGTAAGGAATAATTTTGGTTGAGCATACCGACCTCGAAGCTATTTTATTTGGTACATGGTGTAATGATAAGTGTGACCAGTAGATGGTAGTCAAAAATAAGAGATACGTGTAGACTGCACCATGATGGGTGTCAAGTAAACAACACCAACATTATAAATGTTCCATTGAAAATATAGAACACAGCTCTCAAAAATCTATCAAAAATGTTTTAGTACGACTTTGGTAAGCTATGAAGCCGCACTGCTTGATGGATTGTCGGCGCATTAAACAAACAAGTATTATTATGGTGTGTGTATAAGGTAAGACGTATCTGGCATTTTGTTTTGCAATATTATGCAAAAGCAACTTTTCTGACCTTCTGGTACCTGCTGATATGTATTTGGGATCTACTTAAGTCCTGGAAAATTTTGCGTGTCCGTCTTTGTAGTCCGTGCTGACACCGTAATCGATAAGCTTCTTATTTTTCTTTATCTTCTTGTTATGGGACATTCATCCTCCGCTGTTGCCATTTCTAATATAAAGTAGTGTAAAGTTCTTACTTATATCTGTCAGTAAACTCGCCATGAAAGCGCTAAAACATACCGGTGTAGTGAGTTTACATTATTCACCCAAGGAACTTTAGTTATAAGAGAGTTCCAGTCGGACAGTTTTTCACGGGACACATTTCCGGTGTTGTTGTTTCCGTATGAGGAGATTCCTCTCCGTTATTGATTTAAGTAAAGTCTGAATGTCATTAAAACAGTAGCTCCATTTTTTTGACACTTCTTCCACTCCCGTCCTTGCACGCTACTGCGGCGCATCCGGAAGCAACTGTCAGAAAGCGGCTTCAAGATGGTCTGTAAAACATAATCTACGCAACATTTTGACCAAAGAACCACCATTAGATGTTATGGAGACCACAAGGAAGTGTTTTCCATTTAGAAAAAAAAAAAAAAAAGACTCCCTTTCATGCACCCTATAATCCGGTGCGCCTAATATATGAAAAAAGATTAAAAATAGACCATTCATCGGCAGTGCGCCTTATAATCTGGTGCGCCCTATGGTCCGGAAAATACGGTAATCGCGATTCTTATTTGTAATGATTCTTAATCAATTGAATTAAAAACAATCGATTTTGTTATTTATTTATATATTTTTTTAATCTGTCCTGTCCAGTCACTCTGCCAAATCATATTGTTGATGTGCATGCCCATATTTTGTGCAGATTTAGTTTAGAAAAGAGAAGTGTTGGATATATCTCTTGTTACTTTATTTGTATTTTACTTTATTAAATGTTTGGGAAGCATTTTATTAAACCAGTTTTCTTTTAATGAATATATAAATTCATCATAGCTGTGTATTTTATCGAGGAATGTACTTAATCATAGAACTGGTATCCATTGTTATTAAAAAAAGTATTGATTATGAATCTAGAATCGTATTGAATCCAGGATTGATTCTGAATCCAATATTACCCCCAAGAATCAAATCAAATTGTGTGGTAACCTGAAGATTCACAGCCCTAATGCATCTTGTCTTGTTTCTAACGGAGTAGACAATGCTTCTGTTTTTTCCTTTTTTTTTAGCGTAATGGTCATCAATCACATTCTACAGAGAATTGGAGTCACTTCCGGAAGTGATTTGCCCAACATAAATCATCTGTTGTGCATCAATACAGTGATATAGGACATGTGCAACGATGTGTATATTATTTTTAAAACCTGAGCACACTTACATGCAGGTGTGCCGCTGGACGAGATGAAACATTCGGAAGTAATTAACTTCATATTTTGTCATAAACAAACACAACATCTTGATAGATTTTTCATGCTGGCTGGCTTAGGGATGGGTACTGAGTTCAGTTCTTGTATATGTACCGAATGAATTCCGCCGGTATTAAAGATGGGTTTTATACAATAACGAGAAAGTCTTATGAACGGCTTTTTGAAGGGACCAGCCCCCTCTTCAAAGAGCCGTTCAAAAGACTGGCTCGTAATTGTACGTTTGTAGTTCTTTTTTTGTGTATTGTATTTTTCGGAATATAAGGCGTACTTAAAATCCTTTCGTTTTCTCAAAAATCGACAATGTGCCTTATAACTCGGTGCGCCTAATGTACGAAATAATTATGGTGGTGCTTACCGATCTCGAAGCAATTTTATTTGGTACATGGTGTAATGATAAGCGTGACCAGTAGATGGTAGACACACATAAGAGATACGTGTAGACTGCAATATGACGCTAGTAAACAACACCAAAACTTTACAGGCCTACTGAAACCCACTACTACCGACCACGCAGTCTGATAGTTTATATATCAATGATTAAATCTTAACATTGCAACACATGCCAATACGGCCGGGTTAACTTATAAAGTGCAATTTTAAATTTCCCGGGAAACTTCCAGTTGAAAACATCAAGGTATGATGATGTTTGCGCGTGACGTCAATGGTTGAAGCGGAAGTATTGGGACACATTGTATCCCAATACAAACAGCTCTGTTTTCATCGCAAAATTCCACAGTATTCTGGATATTTGTGTTGGTGAATCTTTTGCAATTTGTTTAATGGAGACTGCAAAGAATAAAGCTGTAGGTGGGATCGGTGTATTAGCGGCTGGCTGCAGCAACACAACCAGGAGGACTTTGAGTTGGATAGCAGACGCGCTATCCGACGCTAGCCGCCGACCGCATCGATGATCGGGTGAAGGCCTTCATCGCGCCGTCGATCGCTGGAACGCAGGTGAGCACGGGTGTTGATGAGCAGATGAGGGCTGGCGTATAGCTCCGTCAATAGCTAATGTTATTAGCATAGCTCTGTCGAGGTCCTGTAGCTAAGTTAGCTTCAATGGCGTCGTTAGCAACAGCACTGCTAGGCTTCGTCCGGCGGTACAACATTAACCGTGTGGTTACAGGTCCAGAGTTTGGTAGTATTGTTGATCTTCTGTCTATCCTTCCAGTCAGGGGCTTATTTCTTTTGTTTCTATTTGCATTTAAGCACGATGCTATCACGTTAGCTCCGTAGCTAAAGTGCTTCACCGATTTATTGTCGTGGAGATAAAAGTCACTGTGAATGTCCATTTCGCGTTCTCGACTCTCATTTTCAAGAGGATATAGTATCCGAGGTGGTTTAAAATACAAATCCGTGATCCACAATAGAAAAAGGAGAAAGTGTGGAATCCAATGAGCCCTTGTACCTAAGTTACGGTCAGAGCGAAAAAAGATATGTCCTGCACTGCACTCTAGTCCTTTACTCTCACATTCCTCATCCACAAATCTTTCATCCTCGCTCAAATTAATGGGGTAATCGTCGCTTTCTCGGTCCGAATCGCTCTCGCTGCTGGTGTAAACAATGGGGAAATGTGAGGAGCCCTTCAACCTGCGACGTCACGCTACTTCCGGTACAGGCAAGGCTTTTTTTTATCAGCGACCAAAAGTTGCGAACTTTATCGTCGATGTTCTCTACTAAATCCTTTCAGCAAAAATATGGCAATATCGCGAAATGATCAAGTATGACACATAGAATGGATCTGCTATCCCCGTTTAAATAAAAAAAAAATCATTTCAGTAGGCCTTTAAATGTTCCATTGAAAATAAAGAACATTACACACAACACTCAAAAATCGGTCAAAATGTTTTAGTATGACTTTGAAGCCGCACCGCTTGATGGATTGTTGGCCCGTTGCGGCTACCGTAGTCAGAGATACAAGTATTACTACTAAAAATGCAGACATAATCCATCCATTCATACATCTTCTACCGCTTGTCCCTTTCGGGGTAAAAATGTGAATAACAAATTGCGCAGTACTACTCTACCTGGGTGTGAACATTTGAAGTAATTTACATATCAGAACCATGAACGAGAAACATGGATACCAATATATAAATAAAAACAATTAGAAGTAAAAGTAGTTTTTAAAAAGCGATTGAAAGTGTTGCCATATTTTCTTTGGCTTTGACACATTTTCTAGTCTAGTTGCCAGGCGGGTGACGCTGTATCTGCATGTGCATAAAAAACAGCTCGCAACTACAAAGCGGTTTTCATCGTTCACTTGAAAGAGCCGTTCAAAAGACTTGACTCGTTCGTGAACGTCACATTTCTAGCTGGTACTACAGAGTGCCGATTCACGTAAAATCAAACAGTGCCAGATTGTGATACTTGGTATTCTAGTGGACTGCCATCCTAAGCTGTGTGGCCTTGGCAGTACTGGATTTTTTTTTTTTTACATGGAAGGTAAAAATTCAGGGGGAAACAACGGGAAGAAACCGAGAAAAAAGGGGCACAATACAAGAGATTCCAGAAGACAACAGAAGGTTTGACAGGTATGAACAAAACTCAATACATTTTTTTCTATTAAAACTTGAAAACGTATGACAAGAAAACATAAGAGATTATAGAATCATAGAAGAAAATAAATAACGAATTAGACGAGATACATCTAAACAGAATCAAAATGACCTACAATTGATGACAGAAGTGTAGCATTCTTGAGTGAGGACTGTTAAAGTTTTACACACCTTCTAATATTTTTAAATGTTGTATAAGTCAGTTAACGGCTTCATAATAAAAAATAAATGAAACTAAAATAAAAACATTCATTTTCGGTGATGGCAGGAGGCATCAAATGAAGAGAAGTGAGTGGTAAAGGCGAGTCCACTTCACGTATCACAGATTTTAGGTGGAAAAGTAAGTTAATATGTACAATATATAAAATAAGAATAAAATAAAAAAATAACTTGAATAAAATTACCGTATTTTCCGGACCATAGGCTCACTGCCGATGAATGGTCTATTTTCGATCGTTAATAAGGCGCACCGGATTATAGGGCACATTAAAGAAGTCATATTGTTATTTTTTTTTTTCTAAATGGAAAACACTTCCTTGTGGTCTACATTACATGTAATGGTGATACTTTGGTCAAAATGTTGCATAGATCATGTTTTACAGATCATCTTCAAGCCTTTTTCTGACAGTCGCTTCCAGATGCGCTGTTTTGTGGGCGGTCTTCGACAACTTTGACAGCGTCTTCTCCCCGTCATCTTTGTTGTAGTGGTGTGGCGTGCAAGGACGGGAGTGGAAGAAGTGTCAAAAGATGGAACTAACTGTTTTAACGACATTCAGACTTTACTTAAATCAATAACAGAGCAGCATCCCCTCATCCGGAAACAACAACAACATCGGAAATGTGTCCCGCGAAAAACTGTCTAACTCTCTAATAACTAAAGTTTCTTGGGTGAATAATGTAAACTCACTACACCGGTATGTTTTAGCGCTTTCCTGGCGAGTTTACTGACAGATATAAGTAAGAACTTCACACTACTTTATATTAGAAATGGCAACAGCGGAGGATGAATGTCCCATAACAAGAAGATAGAGAAAAAGAAGAAGCTTATCGACCATGTTGGCGGCACGGACTACAAAGGTGGTCGCGCGCAATTTTTTTTTAGGATTTATGCAGATCCCTAATACAGATCAGCAGGTACCAGAAGGTAAGAAAAGTTGTTTTTGCATAGCACACCCTAATAACACTTATATGTTTAATGCACTGACAATCCATCAAGCTTCATAGCTTACCAAAGTCATACTAAAAAATGTTGATAGATTTTTGAGCGCCGTGTGTAATGTTCTATATTTTCAATGGAACATATAAAATGTTGGTGTTGTTTACTTGAGTCATATTGCCATCATATCTACACGTATCTCTTTGGTTTGACTGACATCTACTGGTCACACTTCTCATTACACCATGTACCAAATAAAATTGCTTTGAGGTCTGTAACCAAAACCAGAATTATTCCGTACATTAGGCACACCGGGTTATAAGGCGCATTGACGAGTTTTGAGAATTTTTTATTTTTTTTTAAGTGTGCCTTATAGTCCGGAAAATACGGTAATTTACTCTTTGTGATGTGCGATGGAAGAGCTACGATATTTATGTGGATGAGCTAACTTCAGCATTGAACCTTTGTATCTGCAAAAAGTCAAAGAAACAGTTAATCCTTTACTTTCTGAACTAAAACCTAAGTGCTAAAGTGCCGTGTGGAAAAAGCGTGCGTTTTGAGGGTTTTTTTTTCCACCTGAAAATATTGTTCCAAATCCAATTTGTATGATTTTTGAGACATTGACAGGACATGACAAGCCATTTGATTTCATGTCCTGATAAACTTCAGTGTGCTTGCTCACACACAGTTCCGACAAAATGTTTCATACCGGTCACTTTCTCCATTACAGCGAGAGCGCAGTCACCACGCTGGCTGCCAGACAGACGGCTCTAAATCAGACGTGAAATTACAGTAAAACACGGCCTGTGAAGCAGCCTACCTCATTCAACCTCAAAAAAGACACGCACCCGTTTTGATGAAACAACCCCGGGATAAGTCCTCACCTGTGCTTTTCTCGAAAACACAAAGCCGCACGATTAAGTCAAAACATAAATCTCCCTTTTAAAAGGTTCCCGCAGGCATTCAGACATATGTCGGTTTATTACAGCATGAGTGATGTCTGTCTTTTGGTTTTCAAGTTCTTATTATTGAAAATGACTTTGTGAGTGTGTGTATATACATAGCGGTTAGCATATTTTGACACATAGCAACCCTTCTTGGATGTGCATTAATAAAAACTATTGTATAGTGTGCAGAATGTAGGACAGATGACTTCGAGGGAGGCACAGCAGCTTGAGAATAATAAAGAAAAATATATTTCGGAAACATATAAAGCTAACTTGTACAAAACCCAAAACCAGTGAAGTTGGCACGTTGTCTAAATGGTAAATAAAAACAAAATACAATGATTTGCAAATCGTTTTCAACCTATATTCAATTCAATAGACTGCAAAGACAAGATGCATAACGTTCGGAAACCTTGTTATATTTTGCAAATATTAGCTCATTAGGAATTTGATGCCTGCAACATGTTTCAAAAAAGCTGGCACAAGTGGCAAAAAAGACTGAGAAAGTTGAGGAATGCTCATCAAACACTTATTTGGAACATCCCACGGGCGAACAGGCTAATTGGGAACAGGTGGGTGCCATGATTGGGTATAAAAGCAGCTTCCATGAAATGCTCAGTCATTCACAAACAAGGATGGGGCGAGGGTCACCACTTTGTCAACAAATCAGAATCAGAATCAGAATAGTTTTATTGCCATTGTTTGAGAACGGGTTCACAAACTAGGAATTTTTCTTGGTGCAAACGTGCGACATAAAACACATATAACACATATTTGGTATAAAAAAGAGCTGTGACTGAGCTATCAGATAGATTTAGAAGGGATTCAAGGAATTCAAGGAGCTGCTGTTAGGAGTTCTTGTTCATTTGCCTGATGGCCGAGGGGAAAAAACTGTTCAGGTGGCGGGAGGTGTGGGTCTGGATGGAGCGTAGTCTCCTGCCTGAGGGGAGAGGGGAGAATAGTGTGTGTCCAGGGTGAGAAGAGTCAGCTGTGATCCGACCCACACGCCTCCTGGTCCTGGAGGAGAACAAGTCCTGGAGGGATGGGAGCTTGCAGCCAATCACCTTCTCCGCAGCACGTACGATGCATTGCAGTCTATTCTTATCCTGGACTGTGGCGCCGGGGAACCACACTGTGATGGAGGAGGTCAGGATGGACTCTATGATGGCTGAGTAAAACTGCACCAGCATCTCGGTCGGCACCTTAAGTTTCCTTAGCTGCCACAGGAAGTACATCCTCTGCTGGGCCTTCTTGATGAGGGAGCTGATGGTCAGCTCCCACTTGAGGTCCTGGGTGATGGTGGTGCCCAAGAAATGGAAGGAGTCCACAATGGGGGAGAGTCAATCAGGGTGAGGGGGGATGGTGGGGCTGTGACTTTCCTGAAGTCCATGATCATCTCCACTGTTTTCTGGGCGTTCAGCTCCAGGTTGTTGAGGCTGCACCAGGACGTCAGCCGGTCCACCTCTCTCCTGTAGGCGGACTCATCGCCATTCGAGATGAGCCCGATGACGGTGGTGTCATCCGCAAACTTGAGCAGTTTTACGGATTGGTGACTGGAGGTGCAGCAGTTTGTATACAGGGAGAAGAGCCAGGGGGAGAGTACACAGCCCTGAGGAGTACCAGTGTTTGTGGTTCGACTGTCCGAGACAATCTTCCGCAGCCTTACGTGCTGTCTTCGGTCTGTCAGGAAGTCATTAATCCAACTGCAGTAGGGAGTCGGGCACGCTGAGCTGGTAGAGCTTGTCTCGTAGCAGTCCAGGGAGGATGGTGTTGAAGGCAGAGCTAAAGTCCACAAACAGGATCCTAGCGTAGGTTCCTGGGGAGTCCAGATGCTCCAGGATGAAGTGGAGGGCCAGGTTCACTGCATCATCCACAGACCTGTTGGCTCTGTAGGCGAACTGCAGTGGGTCCAGGAGGGGGGCGGTGATGTCCTTGAGGTGGGGCAGGACCAAGCGCTCAAAGGACTTCATGACCACAGACGTCAGCGCGACCGGCCTGTAGTCATTTAGTCCTGTGAGCCGTGCTTTCTTGGGGACAGGGACAATGGTAGAGGTCTTAAAGCAGGACGGCATGCGGCATAGCTCCAGAGAGGTGTTAAAAATGTCAGTGAAGACAGGAGCCAGCTGGTCCGCACAGTGTTTGAGAGTGGACGGGGAGACACCATCCGGCCCGGGGGCCTTCCGCGTATTCAGCTTCAAGAACTGCCGGCATACATCCTCTTCTTTAATGGAGAGGGTCTTTACAGTCTTATTGTGTTTTTGGAGTCCTGTGATGTTATTGGAGTCCTTTGAGTCCTTTAACTCCTTTAATGATGTGCTGGCATTGGTGGGGAGGGTGATGGTGATGGTGGGGGGAGTATGGCTTTGATGAGCTGAAGGCCGTTCATGACGACAGTAATGTGTGTTGAGGCCCTGAGCGAGAGTCCGGTCATTCAGGGCCTGGGGGGTTTTGGGCTTATAGTTCGTAAGGGCCCTTAGACCTCTCCAAACTGCCGCAGAATCATTGGAGCGGAACTGTTCCTGTAGACGGTTAGAGTACACAGATTTAGCTTTCTCCACTTCCCTGGTGAAGTGGTACTTCGCTTCTCTGTATGTACTTCGGTCCCCGCTTCTCCACGCAGCCTCCTTCTTCTTGCGCAGCTGTCGGAGCTTGGGTGTGAACCAGGGCTTGTCGTTGTTATAACAAACCCTGGTGCGCGTTGGAATGATGCGCGCCTCATTGAACTGTATGTATGAGGTCACAGTGTCCGTATACTCGTCCAGATTGTTCGTGGCCGCTCCAATTGCCTCCCAGTCTGTCATTTCCCAACAAGCACGCAACTCGTCCACAGACTCGGCGGTGAAACACTTAATGTTCCTCATAACAGGTTTAGCCAGTTTCAGTCTCTGTCTGTATGAAGGGATTAAGTGCACCATCACGTGATCTGATAGTCCAAGAGCAGCGCGCGGGACTGCATGAAAAGCCTTGCTCAATGTAGTGTAGCAGTGATCCAGCGTGTTCTCCTCTCTGGTTGGGCATTTAATAAACTGTCTATACTTTGGTAATTCCTGGCTCAAATTTCCCTTGCTAAAGTCACCAAGCACGATAACAAGAGAGTCAGGAAAAGACCGTTCCACATGTAAGATCTGTCCTGCGAGCGCGCGCTGAGCGTCACGCACGTCCGTGCCGGGCGGGATGTAAACAGCCACGAGAATGAATGAAACAATCTCACGCGGTGAGTAAAAGGGATGAATAAATATTCCAGAGAAGAAGAACAGTGTTTAGAAATCGCTGTCACGTCTGTGCACCAGCTATTGTTGATAAAGAAGCATAGTCCCCCGCCTCTTTTTTTGCCAGAGAGCGCCGCGTCTCGGTCCGCGCGGAGGAGATGAAAGCCCTCCAGTTGAAGCGCGCTGTCCGGGACACTTGCGCTCAGCCAAGTCTCCGTGAAACACAACACACAGGATGAGGAGAAGTCCTTGTTCCTTCTCATCAGCAACGCTAGCTCGTCCATCTTGTTGGCAAGTGAGCGGACGTTGGAGAGGAAGATGCCTGGTAGAGGCGTGCGTAATCCCCGTCCGCGAAGACGGACAAGTGCGCCCGCTCGCTTTCCTCTTCGGTGCGGTTTCCCTCTTTTGAGCACAGAATGGACCAAATCCGCAGCTGACGCTAAGATGATCGGTAACAAGTCCATAGGGATGGTGGATCTGATGTTCAGTAGCTCTTCACGGGTGTAAGAGCACCCGGAAACACAATTTATGTATAAAAACAAACAAAACAGAGCGCACGAAAGCACCGAGGCAGCCTTCATCGGCGCCATGATGATGACGTAATTTAGCGTGAGCAAATTGTGAAACAGTTTAAGAACAACATTTCTCAGCGAGCTATTGCAACAAATTGAGGGATTTCACCATCTGCGGTCCGTAATATAATTAAAAGTTTCAGAAAATCTGGAGATATCACTGCACGTAAGCGATGATGTTACGGACAGTCGATCCCTCAGGCGGTACTGCATCAAAAAGCGACATCTGTGTGTAAAGGATATCACCACATGGGCTCAGGAACAGTTTAGAAAACCACTGTCAGTAACTACAGTTGGTCGCTACATCTGTAAGTGCAGGTTAAAACTTTACTATGCAAAGCCAAAGCCATTTATCAACAACACCCATAAACGTTGCCAGCTTCGCTGGGCCTGAGCTCATCTAAAATGGACTGATGCAAAGTGGAAAAGTGTTCTGTGGTCTGACGAGTCCACATTTCAAATTGTTTTTGGAAACTGTGGACGTCGTGTCGTACGGAACAAAGAGAAAAAGAACCATCCTGATTGTTATAGGCGCAAAGTTCAAAAGCCAGCATCTGTGATGGTATGGGGGTGTATTAGTGCCCAAGACATGGGTAACTTACACATCTGTGAAGGCCATTAATGCTGAAAGGTACATACAGGTTTTGGAGCAACATATGTTGCCATTCAAGCAACGTTATCATGGACGCCCCTGCTTATTTTAGCAAGACAATGCCAAGCCACATGTCACAACAGCATGGCTTCGTAGTAAAAGAGTGCGGGTACTATACTGGCCTGCCTGTAGTCTAGACCTGTCTCCCATTTAAAATGTGTGACACAATATGAAGCTTAAAATACCACAACTGTTGAACAACTTAAAGGCCTACTGAAATGATTTTTTTTTATTTAAACGGGGATAGCAGATCTATTGTATGTGTCATACTTGATCATTTCGCGATATTGCCATATTTTTGCTGAAAGGATTTAGTATAGAACAACGACGATAAAGATTGCAACTTTTGGTATCTGATAAAAAAAAAGGCTTGCCCCTACCGGAAGTAGCGTGACGTAGTCAGTTGAACATATACGCAAAGTTCCCTATTGTTTACAATGATGGCCGCATGAAGTGAGAGAGATTCGGACCGAGAAAGCGACAATTTCCCCATTAATTTGAGCGAGGATGAAAGATTTGTGGATGAGTAAAGTGCAAGTGAAGGACTAGTGGGGAGTTGAAGCTATTCAGATAGGGAAGATGCTGTGAGAGCCGGGGGTGACCTGATATTCAGCTGGGAATGACTACAACAGTAAATAAACACAAGACATATATATACTCTATTAGCCACAACACAACCAGGCTTATATTTAACATGCCACAAATTAATCCTGCATAAAAACACCTGCGTGTTTGTTATGCTAGCTCCTCTGCTAGCTCCTAGCTCCATAGAACACGCCAATACAATTCAAACACCTGATCAACACACACAATCACTCAGCCCAAAAGACCGTTCACCTAACCCAAGGTTCATAAAGCTTATATATTTTTAAAAAGTTACGTACGTGACGCGCACATACGGTCAAGCTATCTAATGTTTAGCAGCCAAGGCTGCATACTCACGGTACCTGATATTCAGCTGGGAATGACTACAACAGTAAATAAACACAAGACATATATATACTCTATTAGCCACAACACAACCAGGCTTATATTTAATATGCCACAAATTAATCCTGCATAATAACACCTGCGTGTTTGTTATGCTAGCTCCTAGCTCCTCTGCTAGCTCCTAGCTCCATAGAACACGCCAATACAATTCAAACACCTGATCAACACACACAATCACTCAGCCCAAAAGACCGTTCACCTAACCCAAGGTTCATAAAGCTTATATATTTTTAAAAAGTTACGTACGTGACGCGCACGTACGGTACGGTATGTGTTATGCTAGCTCCTAGCTCCTATGCTAGCTCCTAGCTCCATAGAACACGCCAATACAATTCAAACACCTGATCAACACACACAATCACTCAGCCCAAAAGACCGTTCACCTAACCCAAGGTTCATAAAGCTTATATATTTTTAAAAAGTTACGTACACACGCAAAAAAAAGTTGCGCACATACGGTCAAGCGATCAAATGTTTAGAAGCCAAAGCTGCATACTCACAGTAGCACGTCTGCGTCTTTGTCATCCAAATCAAAGTAATCCTGGTAAGAGTCTGTGTTGTCCCGGTTCTCTACAGGCGTCTGTGTATCGAAGTCAAAAGTCCTCCTGGTTAGAGTCTCTGTTATCCGAGTTCTTCCATCTTGACTGCATCTTTCGGGAATGTAAACAAAGAAGCGCCGGCTGTGTACTGTTGTTGCTGACTACGTTCGAAAAATACGTCCATTTCGCACCGACAACTTTCTTCTTTGCTTGCTCAGCTTCCTTCTCCATAATGCAATGAACATGATTGAAACAGATTCACGAACACAGATGTCCAGAATACTGTGGAATTATGAAATGAAAACAGAGCTTTTTCGTATTGGCTTCAATGTGGAAGGCATACCCGTGTTCGCCGGTCTACGTCACGCGCATACGTCATCCTCAGAGGCGTTTCGAACCGGAAGTTTAGCGGCAAATTTAAAATGTCACTTTATAAGTTAACCCGGCCGTATTGGCATGTGTTATAATGTTAAGATTTCATCATTGATATATAAACTATCAGACTGCGTGGTCGGTAGTAGTGGGTTTCAGTAGGCCTTTAAGTTTCTCAGATTGAACATTAAATATCTTGTTTTTGCGGTCTATTCAATTGAATATAAGTTGAAAATCATTATATTCTGTTTTTATTTACGAATTACACAACGTGCCAACTTGGGTTTTGTATTATTTATGAAGGTAAATTGATAGAATTGTTTTAGTATCAGTCTGGGGTGAGCAGAAAAGTCCAGTAAATATGGCGCATACATCAGTTTTTTCTTGAAGTATTGGTTCGCTCACTTACAGGCCACACTTGGAAACCCTTTGACTTAATGTAATACATACTACGTTAGAGTGTTCGCCAGCTAAATAGTTTGTCCTCAGAAAGACCATCATTTGTTTTCTTCACATCGTAACCCAGCTCACTTGCGGTGCCAATAATCATTCCTGCTCTCTAACAGTAAAACACAATGGGCCTGTTCTACTAAGAAATACCACACTGTTTTGACTATAAATACTCTTATTTATTGCACATTTATGCTATTATGCTCCTGCCTGTGACATTTTGCTGTTTTGAAACATGCAGCAGACCACTATGTTGGAATGTTCCAGTCGCAAAAAAAAAAGGAATACTGTAAGAAGTTGTTTTTATATGTATGAAAACACATTAAATAGGTCATTAAAAAGACACAAGTGGACAGTAAAACACATCAATTGAATTTAAAAAAAAAAAATCATCCATCAGCAATACAATTACAATGCTGAATAGAAAATGTGTAAAATATTCTTATTTATGACAGTCCATTAATGTTGACAAGCATTCGTAGGAGAATCGCCTCTTTTCTCACGGCCATTTCTGCACGACTGCCAGTTTGCGCGTGCTTTCTGGACGTAATAAATAAAGACACAAAACAGAGTCCGCAGAACAGTTTTAGTCTTGAACTCAAAATGTGCTAAATTATTATATTTGCATGTTATCCTCCCAGTATTGTGGCCGTTCTGATAATCAGCATATAATCTGCATATTCATTAAAAAAAAAAACATTACATGTCAGCGCACTGCCGATGAATGTTCTATTTTTGATCTTTTTTCATATATAAGGTGCACCGGATTATAGGGCGCATTAAAGGAATCAAATTATTATTATTTGTTTCTATTTGTAAAACACTTCCTTGTGGTCTACATAACATGTAATGGTGGTTCTTTGGTCAAAATGTTGCATAGATTCTGTTATACAGATCATCTTCTAGCTGCTTTCTGACCGTCTCTTCAGGATGCTCTGTTTTGTGGGCGGTCTTATTTATGTAGCTCACCTTCGGCAGCGTCTTCTCCCTGTCATCTTTGTTGTAGCGGTGCAGCGTGCAAGGACGGGAGTGGAAGAAGTGTCAAAAGATGGAACTAACTGTTTAAATGACATTCAAACTTTACTTAAATCAATAACGGAGCAGAATCTCATCATCCGGAAACAACAGCACCCGAAATGTGTCCCGTGAAAAACCGTCCAACTGGAGCGCTCTAATAATGAAAGTTCCTTGGGTAAAAAATGTAAACTCACTACACCGGTATGTTTTAGCGCTTTCATGGCAAGTTTACTGACAGATATAAGTAAGAACTTTACACTACTTTATATTAGAAATGTCAACAGCGGAGGATGAATGTCCCATAACAAGAAGATAGAGAAAAAGGAGAAGCTTATCGACTACGATGTCGGCACGGACTACAAAGGCGGACGCACGCAATTTTTCCGGACTTATGCAGATCCCAAATACAGATCAGCAGGTACCAGAAGGTAAGAAAAGTTGCTTTTGCATAATATTGCGAAATAAAACGCCAGATAATATGTCTTACCTTATACACACACCATAATAATACTCCTATGTTGAAGCACATCAAACGGTGCAGCTTACACTTATCTCTTATGTTTGAGTACCATCTACTGGTCACACTTATCAATACACCATGTACCAAATAAAATTGCTTCGAGGTGGGTAAGCTCATCCAAATGTATTCCTTACATTAGGCGCACCGGGTTATAAGGCGCACTGTCGAGTTTTGAGGGGAAAAAAATGATTTTAAGTGCACCTTATAGTCCGGAAAATACGGTCATTTGTGTTACTACATGATTAATGCAATTCTTCTTTTGTGATTATGTGCTAATGTTGACAGCCTTCATCATATTATCAAATCAAATCAAATCAACTTTATTTATAAAGCACATTTAAAATTTACCACAGGGGTAGCCAAAGTGCTGTACAATGGGCAGGTTAAAAGATAATACGAGTACCGAGCAAACACAACACAACACAAACAGAACACGATAAAAAATAAATAAATAAAATAAAATAAATAAAACATAAAAACAGGTTCACAGCAGGTGTATTATGGGACGCCATTGCAGGATGGATATCACTCAGTGTTAAAAGCCATGGAATAAAAGTATGTTTTTAAGAGAGATTTAAAAACAGGAAGAGAGGAGGCTTGTCTAACACTCAGAGGTAGGTCGTTCCAGAGCTTGGGAGCTTGATATTATATGTAAAACTGGTTTGTTGTAAACGTCTCTTGATGTCAGATCTAAGTTAGTTAGAGTTGGACCTAAAACTACAATTTGAGATACGACCAAAGAAAGAAAAACATGTGTTTACAAGCATGTGTGGACATGAAACCACAAAAAATAACATAGTGTTTGGGATCAGATGTGGTTAAAATGACTGTTTTATTTTTTGTTGTTGTAGTTTAGTCGTTACAGTAGGATTCTTGGCAGACGTCTGTGTGGCTGTTGTCAACGCCTATTTGTGTTTAGGTTGGAATTATGGTGGGGAGGCATCCAAGTCGAGGTGCTACCCTACAAGATGGGTATGTCAAGTGTTAGTTATTAGGCAGTTTATTTAAATGTCTACCTAAATAACATTTTTTGCTTTTTGCTATCTACCCATTGCAAAAAAAATCATGCTGGCAGTAAAACAGTAAAACAAGAATTTCTTCAAAACTTTGTAGCCAGGTAGTGTATTGGCCAAAAAGGAAAATAATGGTGAGGGTCTACAGAATTGTATTTTCTCCATTTTATTGTATTTCAAGGAGCGGTGTCCAAAGTGCGGTCCAGATAATATTTGTGGCCCGCAGCTCATTTGTTTTAACAGCCTGCAGTACATTATTAAAATTATATTTTTGTCAAGTCTGTGATCATGTTTTGTTTAAGTTATGTCCTGTTTGGTTGTTTAAGACTCTTAGTTCATGTTTACGCTCCCGTGTTTGGTCACCATGGTTACCCATTAGTTTCACCTGTTGCACATTTTGATTCACGCACCTGTCACTAATCATGTCACTGTTATTTAAGCCTGTCTTTTTCTGTTGGTCGTTCTGGCGACATTGCTTCTGTTGCCTCTGCTACCAATTAGATTCCTGTTTACTATAGTTCATGCTTCATGCCATGCCACAGTAAGTGTTTTTGTTTCATGTTCATAGTTTCTGCCAAAGTGCTAGTTTTTGTTTTCTTAGGTTTGTGTCTCCGCCTTGTGCATGCCTTCTGTTTGTTCCTTTTGTTAGTGTTAAAATAAATCATGTCCCTACCTTCACGCCATGTCCGATCCAATTTCCTTGCATCTCGGGAAAACAAGCCCCGCCATAGTCCACGTCCTGACAATTTTACAAAACAAAATAAGAAAGGAGAAAACAGCTGGTGTAATGTAACAAGAAAATGCTGCAATAATGACATTAATAACACAAACCTGCCATGCATTGCTCAAAAAATAAATGAACAACAACTTAGAATTAACAGCTGTATCTGAATTGCTCTATTGATAAAGCATTGAAAGTAAAAAAAATATATATTGATATGCAACTTATTTTTAACACTTATGAGTTTGGGGTCTTTTAGATCCATGAAATTTAGTCTGATTTTCTTATTTTTCAACGGTCATTGTTAAAAAAAAAAAAAAAGGTATTTAAAGCAATGTTGTTATAAATGATTCACCTTTTTAAGGCTCCAATTACTTAATATAAAATATTCCATTTTGAAAAATGTTTTGGGGTAAACATTGCATATGTTGTGTTTTTGCAATAACAAATATATAACTATAAGGCAGCAGATAGAGCTGAAGTCAATTTACAGATATTTAAGTGTTGAAAGTAAAAAAAATAAAATAATTTATGACTTATTTGTAATACTTTATTGACTGAGACCCCTTTGGGGCCCCGTGAGTGTTTGTGTACCTTCCGTTCATTCTATTTCCAATTCTGTAACGCAAATCAAAAAATAAAATTAGGGCTGTTTTTCGATTTTTATTATACATGGCAGATTTGAAAACAAACACAAAATGGTTGATTTTCATAAAAATATTGCCATAACATTGGATTTTGTGCTGTTTTACTTTCATGGCTTTTATTTTTTCCAGATAATTGCAAAAAAATTTGCAAAAATGTGTGGTTATCTGTGTGATGGCAAATTGAACCGGAAGCAGTATTTTAGCCTTTCCTTTGCGTTTAGCATTTGTTTTTAGCATAACGCTAACATATTTGTTCAGCAGGAGTCTTATTGAGTCCTATATATAAAAAAGTGTCATTAAATGGTTGTACAACTTTTGTTTCAGACATGAAAATAGAAAAAATGGTGCGGAACTTGTTTTTTAGGACTCCTGCTGAACAAAGATGTTACAGTTATGCTAAAAACATGCTAAACGCAAAGGAAAGGCTACAATACTGCTTCCGGTTCAATTTGTCATCACACAGATAACCACGCATTTTTGCAAATTTTTTTTTAGATTTTTGTGTTTATCTGAAAACAATTACATCTATAAAAGAAAAACAGCACAAAATCCAATTTTATGGCAATATTTTAATGAAAATCAACCATTTTTTGTTTGTTTTCAAATCTGCCATACATAATATAAATCGAAAAACGGCCCTAATTGTATTTTTTTATTTACGTTTCAGAATTGGAATTAAAATGAACGGAAGGTACATGCGACCATTAACTTTCACCAAAATGTATTAAAGTTTAAAGATTAAAGTACCAATGATTGTCACACACACAAGAAGAGCCCTCATGGTTTTGAAAATGAAAAAATCAAAACGGCCCCCGCATGTTTTAGATTTTTCAGTGTAGGACCCTTAGTGGAAAAAGTTTGGACACCCCTGATTTAAAAGAAAAGTCCACAAGTCGTCTGCTAACTATCAACTGATCACATAAGAGGTCTGCGCTCTGCCTCGTGACGCTAGAGTTGTGTATGATTATTGTATTTTTGCTGAAACGTGTTCACTTGATTCGGTTCACAGGTGAGCCTCAAGCAGCCCATGACAAATCTCCACCTGTGTGAAGCCTCAGTGTTGTTGTTGTACAAGTGGGAGCTCGCCCTGATCATCCCACAGCCTCCTTCCCTGTCACCCACCACCCGAGGCCCTTCCTTCAGCCAACCACTGACTGACTGATGGGAGAAGCTCACCTGACGTTAAAGAATCAGTGACTGATCACCGAGGCTCACCTGAGCACCTCAGGCCCTCCTTGGTATGGGCGAATGTTCTCCCGGCGAGTCCACCTGAGTCCCTGGGGCGGAGTATGCCTGGCTGGGCACCTGTGTGGTCGCTCACCTGCAGTCAGACAATCCATCACCTAAAATATACAGTGAGTGACTTGAGTTCACTTAGTGATAAATAACTCAGACTTTGACAACGTGTGTTGCAAAAATTGACGCACCACAAACAGGGCAGCTACAGTCGTGGTCAAAAGTTTACATACACTTGTAAAGAACATAATGTCATGGCTGTCTTAAGTTTCCAATAATTTCTACAACTCTTATTTTCTTGTGATAGAGTGATTGGAGCACATACTTGTTGGTCACAAAAAACATTCATGAAGTTTGGTTCTTTTATGAATTTATTATGGGTCAACTGAAAATGTGACCAAATCTGCTAGGTCAAAAGTATACATACAGCAATGTTAATATTTGGTTACATAGAAACGTCTCAAAAACCACCTCATGAGAGCGCAAAAATGTTTTAGCAAAATTTGAGAGTTTTTTTCAAAATATGGGTGTTTCCATAACCAAATTCCTATTGCGATATTTAGGTTTTGCACTTTTTTTTTTACTAAGTCACTTTTCAACCTTCAAAAAATATTTTCATAACTTTTAGCCTGACTTACAACTAGTTGAATGACACCTCAGAAATGTAGATCGGCGCCTATGATGCTGACACAATGTCTGCTGTAATATTGGCACAAATATTACGTCTCTAAAGGCTATGTTGACGTTAAATAGCAGACACTATCAAGAAATTATCTTGGATTGCGCTACAAACATGACACTACTACCAATAATGTATCGGGGCGGATGCAGGTCCCAAGCAAAGAAAGACTGGCAGGAATTTTTTTTCGAAGGAAGAAATCGGGTGGCTATTTATTGCTACTATGCAAATTTCTGATGGCTAACATTAGCATCATCATTTTAATTTGAGCATTGGTTCAGCAGGAACACAGCCAATGCTGCATTGGTCTGAAATCCCTCGCCGGGGCAATGTTGATCCTGGCTGTCCGTTTTTCACTTTTTGTCTCCTCAGACAAAAATTTTCGTTTCTTTGGTTGTTTTGGAGCTTCGGCCATGATAGCAGTAATTGCACTTAGGCGTTCTTCTTCTTCTTCTTTTAGTTTACTGGCGGCACGTAGGCCTTCGCCACGACTTCCGTCTTTTAAACAACTGCAGAAAGGGGGAGTGACGTATGTGTCGGGAACCGCATGGCTGCAGTGGTTGTGACCCCAAGATGCAGGAAATAGGAGATCAATGCGCAGGTAAGAGGATTTTAATATATTTAAACAAGGAAAGAAGCAGTCGTGCATGTAAACGGTCCAAAACATGAATCAATCCTCGAGCCCTGAGGAACAGGAAATGCAGGCATAAATAACAGCCTTGCTGATTAACACCAGGTGTGGCCAGGCTGCCAATCAGCAGCAGGTGAGGGGAAACAGCGCTCAGAGAGACAAGCAGGAAATTGAACCAAAATAAGAGCACCGATAGGAAATAAACACCAAACAAGGAACCGCCACCAGAAATGAAGTGACAGATCGTCACAGTATGCCGTAAAGCAAGTCAGCACATTTGTAGTTTTTTATGTGGCAGGGTTCCTGCCACCCTCCTCTAAGTCATTAAGTGCCAGTGAAAGCGATACAGACAGGAGGTAAATCTGACACTACTTTCCTGAGGCTATGTCTACACTAAGCTGGATAACCCCTTAAAGGAATAATTATTTAGCCTAAGCTCTGTTTCAGCCACACTAAACTATCGTTTAAGGTTCCCCTCCTCAGACATTTTTTACACGGGTAAGTGTGCCGTGTATTTCTTGAATCTCCGGCTCTTAGCTTTGTATGGACTCATTGATCGTTTACAAACTGAGTTCGGAGAGGAAGTGACGCCAGAAAGACTGCGCCCCACACAGGAAGTGATGTCAGAAAGATCGCGGCACAGCCAGCTTCAAAATAAAGCGGTTTCGTAACTCAGAGCTAACCACTGGGAATATGAAGGCGAGTCATCCAGACATGCCCGTGTTTCTCCTTCCGTCTGTACAGACTCTTGTGGAAATCACACATGAATACCTTAAGAGAAAGCGATTGCAGCTATCTCGGATACAACACTTCTCAGACGGCAAGAGAACTTTCGAAAGTCGAGGTCAGCTGTGATTCTACTTACCTAAAAACTTTGTCCATTTATCGAAGGAGAGTCAATGAGAATGTGGGCTCCCGTGGATGTGATAAAAAAACGGTAGCGTGTGCTTTGTATTACCTGGCCGTCGAGGGAAGACTACGGAAAACGGTGAATGCTTTTGGACTGGCAAAGCAGACTGTATCAGTTATTGTCCGCCACCTATGTCGCGGACTCAACGTCTAGGTCCAGAGTATATAAAGTCACCAAAAACGAATGGACAATGAAGGTGAATGTACAAAACCCCGTTTCCATATGAGTTGGGAAATTGTGTTAGATGTAAATATAAACGGAATACAATGATATGCAAATCCTTTTCAACCCATATTCAATTGAATGCACTACAAAGACAAGATATTTGATGTTCAAACTCATAAACTTTTTTTTTTTTTTCAAATAATAATTAACTTAGAATTTCATAGCTGCAACAGGTGCCAAAGTAGTTGGGAAAGGGCATGTTCACCACTGTGTTACATGGCCTTTCCTTTTAACAACAATCAGTAAACGTTTGGGAACTGAAGAGACACATTTTTTAAGCTTCCCAGGTGGAATTCTTTCCCATTCTTGCTTGATGTACAGCTTTAGTTGTTCAATAGTCCGGGGGTCTCCGTTGTGGTATTTTAGGCTTCATAATGCACCACACATTTTCAAAGGGAGACAGGTCTGGACTACAGGCAGGCCAGTCTAGTACCCGCACTCTTTTACTATGAAGCCACGTTGATGTAACACGTGGCTTGGCATTGTCTTGCTGAAATAAGCAGGGGCGTTCATGATAACGTTGCTTGGATGGCAACATGTGTTGCTCCAAAACCTGTATGTACCTTTCAGCATTAATGGCGCCTTCACAGATGTGTAAGTTACCCATGTATTGGGCACTAATACACCCCCATACCATCACACATGCTGGCTTTTCAACTTTGCGCCTATAACAATCCGGATGGTTCTTTTCCTCTTTGGTCCGGAGGACATGACATCCACAGTTTCCAAAAACAATTTGAAATGTGGACTCGTCAGACCACAGAATACTTTTCCACTTTGTATCAGTCCATCTTAGATGAGCTCAGGCCCAGCAAAGCCGACGGCGTTTCTGGGTGTTGTTGATAAACGGTTTTCGCCTTGCATAGGAGAGTTTTAACTTGCACTTACAGATGTAGCGACCAACTGTAGTTACTGACAGTGGGTTTCTGAAGTGTTCCTGAGCCCATGTGGTGATATCCTTTACACACTGATGTCGCTTGTTGATGCAGTACAGCCCGAGGGATTGAAGGTCACGGGCTTAGCTGCTTACGTGCAGTGATTTCTCCAGATTCCCTGAACCCTTTGATGATATTACGAACCGTAGATGGTAAAATCCCTAAATTCCTTGCAAAAGCTGGTTGAGAAAGGTTTTTCTTAAACTGTTCAACAATTTGCTCACGCATTTGTTGACAAAGTGGTGACCCTCGCCCCATCCCTGTTTGTGAATGACTGAGCATTTCATGGAATCTACGTTTATACCCAATCATGGCACCCACATGTTCCCAATTTGCCTGTTCACCTGTGGGATGTTCCAAATAAGTGTTTGATAAGCATTCCTCAACTTTATCAGTATTTATTGCCACCTTTCCCAACTTCTTTGTCACATGTTGCTGGCATCAAATTCTAAAGTTAATGATTATTTGCAAAAAAAAAAAAATGTTTATCAGTTTGAACATCAAATATGTTGTCTTTGTAGCATATTCAACTGAATATGGGTTGAAAATGATTTGCAAATTATTGTATTCCGTTTATATTTACATCTAACACAATTTCCCAACTCATATGGAAACAGGGTTTGTAAAAGAGTGAGGAGTGTCCTGACCAGATATCTAGATCCCGAGATTGATTGATGTAAAATGTTCTGTGTCACATTGTGTACCCTCACGTGTCCAATAAAGATTTGAGAAATGTATTTATTTAAAACACTACCGCTTTGGTCCTCTGGTGCCGCCAAAATCAACCAAAACTGAAAGTTCTTAAGTGGGTTTTAGGAAACGCACAAGCTTAGAAAATCCGTTCAAGTTTGTACGTGTTTTAATATGGCAAACTTTTAGCAGATCCGACCCGTAGTGTTGTCAATACACATGCAACAGGTCCTGGAACGATAAAATACCCGGAGCTGTTCTTGTAGAATGAGAAGTAAGATGATTAAATATAATTCGTGTCATGAAAAGAACAATTAGTGGGGGAATCAATCATTTTCCTAGCTGTGACTTTGCTTTATTTTAGCAGGATAATGAGCGCCGGTAGAAGAACACGCACAAAAAAGCTGGAGATTCTTGCAAGAAGACAGACAAACCCCCATCTGGCTCATAGCTATGTCTGGATTGCCTTCTGCGCCCAGATAGGAGTCAACATGTTTAGCGACATCAAAAGAAAAAACCTGATACCTTAAGTATAAGAAGATTAACACTTGCAGTGATCTCAAGCTTAAGGCTTCCACACCAGGACTCTCAAACAGACGCTGCCAGAAGGGACAATTACTGATGAATTGGCAGTAGCGTCTCATAGTTATTTAACAAAATATGGCACACTGTATAAGCTCTCGTCCTTAAGACTTCCTTTTAAGTCTGGCCCCCGTATCACTGGGCTAACAGATTGGGCGGGCGGGGGGAGAGAAATCGTGACGAGAGCCGACAGCAGGGAAATCTGCGGGAACGCTGGAAGAGGGAGGGAAAAAAAGAAAGCAAACAAGAAGGAAAGAAAAACAAAAGGAAAGTGAGACACAAACACAGAACGCTATCACTGAGATGTTTCACAACTTGGGGCCTGCGTGTCATATCTCCGGGTGGATATTTGTGGTGTGTCTAAGCTCGCTGGTATGCCTGTGGTATTTTTTTGTTTTTTTGCACCGTCTACCTCTGTGGACACCATGTGACAACTTCAGGAATGTGATATTGTGCAAAACTCTTGAAACAAACACTTGACAAGCTGACAGCTGCCTCCAAGAATAAGTACGCAGCCAAAAAACAGGGGGAAAAAAAACACAGGTTTTAAAAGCAGAACTTAAGAGGCATATTACAGCTATTTAGGTGTCACCTAGAGTGATACGCACCTGTAACAGATGTCGCTGGGTTAATTCTAGGTGCGCTCGCCATGGGACTTCGCCGGGGTTTAGGCGGCGCTGGAGTCTTTACACATATATCACTCCCTATTAATCCAAAGTACATGCCGCATGCTTGTACCTACAACAGTTTTGTGCAGCCAACCTAATCTGCCTGTCACCGCCAAAGCCGGAGAGGAGAAGCCGCATGGGGGAGTCACGGACAAAGATGTCTTCCATCCCTGCTGGAAACTCCGCTGACAAAAATCCGTGCTTCAAAAACGCCACAATCTTCAAGTGCAACATGGGTAAGAGCCTTTAATAAACCCAACATGAACTTTTACTTGAAGTTGCTAGTCAAACACACCTGCACTTGTAAATATAAGTAACTAGTAAGGTGATAATGTATTGTAACATAATAAACTGTAATACTGATTGCATCCTACATGCGGTTAGTTTGTTTGTATAGCACTTTTCATACACAAGGCAGACTCAAAGTGCTTCACAGACAACAAAGTGAAATGAAAGAAAATAAAAGCAAAATTAAAATGCAGACAATAAAAATAAAAACAGTGCGGACGTTAAAAGTTAAACGATTAAAAGATTTAGCTGAAAGCTAAGGTGAACATAAAAGTTTTCAGTCTAGTTTTAAAAGTAGTCAGAGTTGGGGAAAGTCTGACATCTTCAGGAAGTTTATTCCAGCTATTTGTTGCATAGTGACTGAATGATGCTCTCCCTTGATTTGAGTTTACTCTGGGAACCGCTAACAGATTGGTCTCAGAAGATCTTAGTGATCTAGAGGGCTTATATAGTGGGAGCATATCCGTAATATACTTCGGCCCTAGACCATGTAGTGATTTATATGTGAGTAGGAGGATTTTGAAATCAATTCTCTGATGTACAGGGAGCCAATGTAAGGATTTAGGAATTGGTGTAATGTGCTCACATTTTTTGGGTCTTTGTTAGAACTCTAGCAGCAGCGTTCTGAACAAGCTGTAGCTGCCTAAACAATTTTTTTGGGAAGACCTGCAAGGAGACCATTACAATAGTCTAGCCTACTGGTAATAAAGGCATGTACAAGTTTTTCTAAGTCTTGAGCTGACATGAGCCCTCTAAGTCTTGTTACATTTTTGAGGTGATAGTAGGCCGATTTTGTTACTGATTTGAGGTGACTGTCGAAATGTAAATCAGAATCTAAAATAACCCCAATATTACTGGCTTTATTTGAGGTTTTCAGGGACAGTGATTGAAGGTGTTGGATGACTTTAAACCTTTCTTTTTTAGCACCAAAAACAATTATCTCAGTTTCATCTTCATTTAGTTGTAGGAAATGTTGGCACATCCAGTGTTTGACTTGCTCAATGCACTGGCACAGAAGATCTATGGGGCGATAGTCATTTGGTGATAGCGCTACATAGATTTGGGTCTCATCGGCATAGCAATGATGGTCAATGTTATTATTTTGCATGATTCGTCCTAGTGGGAGCATATAGATGTTAAATAAAGTCGGCCCAAAGATTGAACCTTGGGGGACTCCACATGTTACATTGGTTGGTTCTGATAGAAAGTCACAAAGTTAACTAGATAGTTTAACTCCATAGACAGCGCAATAGATAATGTCTTAATGCTGTATATGCGTTCCATCTAACCACTAAGTGTTATTTCTACACTTGACTTGCTAGCCATTAGACATAATGGTGTCATCATCGTTTTACAGTTTATCATTAACAGCAGGTAATGTGTTTGTATTTATATTTAACGCATGATAGTTGAGAATGCTAAAATGTGACTAGAAATTAATTAACAAAAGATCAAGATTTTTTTGAGATTAGACCTAGACCTACAGACGGTCAACTTTTAACAAAGTTGGCCAAAACCTAAAAGTCAATCAGTTAGTTTTTCTAAGGTACGTCTACAAAGCTTTGAACATTCAACACATAATTCCTATTTCTAATATTTACCAATGTACATGTTGGGTTAACATTTCAGGTTTCAATGAGTGGTTAAATGCATTTTCAAGTATCTGACTAACGCATACGCTTTTCCACAATACCGTAATTTCTCACCGTAGTTTGTTTACACATATAACTTTATCCGACGCGTGTTTCATGCCACTCCTTCTTTGTCTCATTTTGTCCACCAAACGTTTGATACTGTGCGTGAATGTACAAAGGTGAGCTTTGTTGATGTTATTGACTTTTTGGAGTGCTATTCAGACATATTTGGTCACTACATGACTGCAAATTAATCAATGCTAACATGCTATTTAGGCTAGCATCAAAGCAATGAAATTGCCGAACAGGCCACGGTGGACCAATGACATTGCTCACATTAAATCAAGCACACTCACACATTCCTTCAGTAAGCCTTTTAAAGTTAAAGTACCCATGATTGTCACACACACACACTAGGTGTGGCAAAATTATTCTCTGCATTTGACCCATTACCCTTGATCACCCCCTGGGAGGTGAGGGGAGCAGTTAACAGCAGCGGTGGCCACGCCCGGGAATAATTTTTGGTGATTCAACCCCCAATTCCAACCCTATATGCTGAGTGTCAAGCAGGGAGGTAATGGGTCCCATTTTTTATAGTCTTTGGTATGACTCGGCCGGGGTTTGAACTCACGACCTACCGATCTCAGGGCGGACACTCTAACCACTAGGCCATTGAGTAGTAGTAGTAAATAAAATGGACTCTCATTTCTGGAAGTAAAAATTGAACTTAAATGAATATTGAATGAGTTTCGTTATACACTCACCCTCATCATGGAGACGACAGAACAGAACGCACATGGCGTAGCCCCAAAGACGAAGGTCGCCGAAAGGCCAAACAGCACGCAAAAGCAGACGGCACAAGCCCAAGGACGACCGACATCGAGACGAAAGTGAATGCGAACACAAGGCAGAGAAAATGGCAGACGAAGAAACTCTGTGTCCCTTCAATACTAACACCAAAGAAGACGACTCCAGCGTGCAGGATGAGAAGAAGGACAGATACCGTGTGGAATGACCTTCCCGGTAGGCTACAGATGCCGTGCTACAGGCGTTGTCTTTTGATACATTTGTGAAGGCTTGTGTATTTAGTTCATGTTTCAATGTCGTACGCCTAAGGCTTATAGATTGTGTCGGCCAGTATATATAGAAAATAAAATGTGTCCACAAATTTAGGTTGGCTTTTATTTAGATGTCCGGAAATTATGGTAGTCATTTTATTGATTAGCAAGTTCAATCTCTAAAATATCGCTCCTTTACAAGATCTTTAAATTGTTGCTCAAAAAGCTGTACCTGTACCTAAATAAGTGTGTTAAGAAGGTCTATAGAAGGATACTTCCTGGGTAAACCAGACTTTCTTCTGTTGATGAAGGTCCTCTGTTTTAAAGGGCTCCTATTATGCATAAACAACTTTTCTTAACTGATGGTAGATGCTTTTTTGTATTAAGTCCGGAAAATTTGAAGCATCGAGGTATTGCGGGGATTGTTTATGAAAATAACTTGCCTTCCTTCATACTTCCGCCAAACCAGCCATTTGGAATTTGCTCTGATTTGTGACGTTTTCTGATATGTGACGTCAGCGGACATCTCCATATTTGGTAGAAATCTACCCGCAGACCTTTGCGCGAGTCCGCCATTTTAGTCTGACTCTGGAGTCAATAAGTTCCTTCTTTTTCTCTACTTGTCGTGGGGCAGACTGTCTCGTATATGCATCCTCGGTTGTTGCCATTTCTAATATAAAGTAAAGTATAGTTTGAGCTTATATTTGTCAGTAGACTCGCTATGGAAGCGCTAAAAAGTAAGTAAGTACATTTTATTTATAAAGCGCTTTTCACAGATAAAATCACAAAGCACTGTAAAAAACATAGGTGAAGTAAAACAACAATTCAATTTAAAACAACAGGGGTAACATCATAAAAAGGTAAGTTAAAAGGTGCATTAATTAAAGGCTTTACTAATAAGAGAAGTTTTCAAATGTTTCTTAAAGTTTCAACACAGTCAAGATCACAGAGGGACTGGTGCAAATCGTTCCAGAGTCTGGGAGCTATAGCCTGGAATGCCAGGTCTCCATGGGTTTTAAAATGAGTTTTTGGGATCTTTAGAAGACCCTGGCCTGAAGACCAGAGGCTGTGACCTGAAGAGTAGGGGCATAGCAAGTCAGTGATGTACTGAAGTGCCCACCATGCAATGTACGGAATGTCAGGACTAAAATCTTAAACTCAATGCGGAATTTAACTGAAAGCCAATGAACACTGGATAAAATGGGGCTGATATGGGCTGTTCTGGGTGCACCGGTCAAAAGTCAAAACTACAACACGGATCACGGGAAAAAAATGTAGTCGAAGTGGAGGCACGTGAATAAGTCCGTCCACAAAACGGCGCATCATGAAGAGATGGTCAGAACACAGCTTGAAAAAGGTCTGTAAAACCTAATCTATGCAACATTTTGACCAAAGAACCACCATTACATGTTATGTAGACCACATGGAGGTGTTTTAAATGTAGAAACAAATCATAAGAGGTCCCCTTACTAGACATGAACAAAAGTCAGAGCCTACTCATGTCGTAGTCCCATGCCGCATTTCTAAGGAAGCTGTGAGTGATCAGATGCAGAGCTCGGAGACACGGCAAAGATAACAGGTGACAAGACAAGCGGCGCCACTTCCTCATTGGATCAAAAGGCCACCGTGGGATACTGTGACAGACGTCGGCTTCTGACATCTCCGAGGTTAGACTAGAGGGAGGCGCCACAAAGCGAAGAGATTTGGCGTTGTTTGGGAGAAATTCCCTTTCGCCGCCGTGTGCTCTCTCATTCACTAACCCTCACCGGAGAGGCTTTGACGGATAGGCAACGAAGACGTGACCTGAAAGGCTCAGCCGTTTGATCATCTCTGTACTGCTTTCATTCTGTCACAGTGATCTATGCAGAAATCACTTAACATTAGAGAAAAGTCCCGTATTATTAGAGTGAAAATAAGATGGCTGCTGTCAATGCATTATACATCAATAACAGTGACAAAATCCATTTTGTAAGTAAACTGACGGGTCCCGAGAAGAAAGGGAAATTGCTATGAGTTTCAAAAGGGGTCCGACAAAGATGTTGGCATGTGCGTTACACAGAGAGGGAAATCTTAAGTGGATCCTCAAGTGTCAGGGAAAAGAAAGGATTGTCTTACAATGGTGTCCATACCCGCCAAGACAAAATATTCCAAGTGCATAACATTAGACGATTTTTCACTAGAGCTAAAAGGTGCGTCAAGTTGTGCAAACGATCTCATAAAGTGAGAAACAAACAAACAAATTGAAAACAAACAAAGGTTTTGCTCATGGCCAACTTCTACACTCACTCTCAACTTGTACCACTCACCTCATCTCTCTCCTCTCTATAAAGAACCCGCTTGACCCCCCTCCCACACATTCAGGTGCCACTCTATCATGTTTACACAGATTAATATTGTTTGATCTCTCATCAATAACGACTACAACTTTGAAGACAAATGACAAATGTTGTGTAGGTGAGTCGGGTTGAAGGTCGCATATCCATTTTTGTTATTTAAATTGTCTCTCAAGAATTTAGTGTGCATACAATTCACTCACACATTGGACTAGGGTTGTTCGGTATACCGGTATTGGTATATTTGGTACTATGCCGCCTCTGAAAAATACCGATGAGACACCCACCCCGCCCCCCTGTCGTCACGTTGTGTCATTTCCTCCAAAAGGTCTTATCTTTGTCCATGTGATGTCAGATGAAACAAAAATGTAGCTGTTTGGCCGCAATACCCAGCAATATGTTTGGAGGAGAAAAGATGAGGTCTTTAATCCCAGGAACCCCATGCCTACCGTCAAGCATTGTGGTGGTGGTATTATGCTCTGGGCCTGTTTTGCTGCCAATGGAACTGGTGCTTTACAAAAAAGTAAATGGGACAATGAAAAAGGAGGATTACCTCCAAATTCTTCAGGACAACCTAAACTCATCAGCCTGGAGGTTGGTTCTTGGGCACAGTTGGGTGTTCCAACAGGACAATGACCCCAAACACATGTCAAAAGTGGTAAAGGAATGACTAAATCAGGCTAGAATGAAAGTTCTACAATGACCTTCCCAAAGTCCTGACTTAAACGTGTGGACAATGCTGAAGAAACAAGTCCATGTCAGAAAACCAACACATTTAGCTGAACTACACCAATTTTGTCAAGAGGAGTGGTCAAAAATTCAACCAGAAGCTTGCCAGAAGCTTGTGGATGGCTACCAAAAGCGCCTTATTACAGTGGAACTTGCCAAGGGACATGTAACCAAATATTAACATTGCTGTATGTATACTTTTGAGCCAGCAGATTTGGTCACATTTTCAGTACACCCATAATAAATTCATAAAAGAACCAAACTTCATGAATGTTTTTTGTGACCAACAAGTATGTGCTCCAATCACTTTATGACACAAAAGTAAGAGTTGTAGAAATTATTGGAAACTCAAGACAGCCATGACATTTTGTTCTTTACAAGTGTATGTAAACTTTTGACCACGACTCTATATGTTTTTAGGTATGTTGATCCCATCTTTAAAAAAAATCAAACGAATCGATGCAAATCATTTTTTCCGTGCATGTAAACATACCAAGTGTGTGTAGGAGGGTCTTTCATAAGTCTTGTGAATGGGGGCCCCATATATTGCAGCTACGTCCCTGTCAGAATGAACTGTAACCATTATGGACAAGCACAACAAATTGTGGTGGTGGTTGTTGCACTGGCAGTCTGACTGAATGTAATAGCAAACAACCTGCATTCATGATAATAATGTCCAAACTAACAATACACATGTTGACATGTAAGTACACCATTATGGCCTTGCATTAAAGTACATGAGACAAAATATCCGGCTATCCCTTCTGTTAATTTCCCACTTGAAGCAAAGACGTCAAGGCTGTATGGATTTCCTGCCTGGCGAGACGTGTGTGGCTCTTCCTCCAGTGATGCGAGAGGGTTGGGTTGTGCGGGGCGGAGAAGGATGTGAATAATGCATTACAAGGTATGAGCGCTGGTAAGGAGCCGGGGCTCTGGGAATTTAAAAGCATTTGTGTTTGTCACACAAATCAGGAAGTATCGCCGCGCTCGGAGGCAAAATCCGAACCGACGGCTCAGAGCTGAAGGACGGCACCGCCTGTTCCTAAAGAACCCTGGCCTGAGGAGACAGTGGTTGATGGAAACATGTTCGGGTGTGATAGATACTATGTGTCAAAATAGAAGTATTGAACGTGGAAAAAAAAGGTGGTGATGGAATGGTGTCATCGACTTTGCATAATTGGAGATGGGTACCTAATCATTTGATCCGATTCTTAGTTTTAAAACGATTCTTGGAATGTATTAATTAGTATAATAATTATAATGGCATTTTTTTTCAAAACAAGTTACAGGTTAGATAAGTTGATTGTGGTGGCATGGATATATTTTTCTTATTTTTAAAAACGTGTTCCTTCAGAGAATTAAAAAAATAAAATAAAAATGAGTGTGTATAAATATATATATATATATATATATATATATATATATATATATATATATATATATATATATATATATATATAATTTTACATAACTAGATATAATATATATATATATATTTATATATAATTTTACATAACTAGATATAATATATATATATACATATATATATATATATTTATATATAATTTTACATAACTAGATATAATATATATATATATATATATATACATATATATATATATATATATATATATATATATGTATATATATATATATATATATATATATATATATATATATATTTTTTTTTTTTTTTTTTTTTTAATCGATTTAGAATGACAAAACTATATAATCTGTGGTGTGCCGTCAGGGCCAGCAAGGCCTTCTCTGCTGGCCTAACATAACCAGAAATCATGATCATAATTAAAGATAAAAGTATTTTTTTTAAATTTACTTTCCTAAATATCTAAAAGTATTCATATTCTCTCCATGTCATATTATGCTCCTTCCAGCGCTGTTGTTTTTAGGTTATAGAGTTTTTATCCAATCAGAATTCAGCTATCTTATGTTGCTATGCTGTACCAAATCTGCCCGAGGCCTTCAGAATCAACAATGCAGGCGTCTATGCACTGTCAGTGAACGGACACAAACATTTGACAGACAGTTGCGATAGCCAATCAGATCACGAGTTGTTGTCAGTAAGGCCTTCTAGCTGGCCGAAGGCAAATATACACTATATTGCCAAAAGTATTTGGCCACCCATCCAAATGGTCAGAATCAGGTGTCCTAATCACTTGATCCGGCCACAGGTGTATAAAATCAAGCACTTAGGCATGGAGACTGTTTCTACAAACATTTGTGAAAGAATGGGCCGCTGTCAGGAGCTCAGTGATTTCCAGCGTGGAACTACCAAAACATTTTGGACACTTCCATGCTCCCAGCCTTGTGGTAACAGTTTGGAGCGGACCCCTTGCTCTTTCAACATGACTGTGCACCAGTGCACAAAGCAAGGTCCATAAAGACATGGATGACAGAGTCTGGTGTGGATGAACTTGACTGGCCTGCACAGAGTCCTGACCTGAACCCGATAGAACACCTTTGGGATGAATTAGAACGGAGACTGAGAGCCAGGCCCTTCTCAACCAACATCAGTGTGTGACCTCACCAATGCTCTTTTGGAAGAATGGTGGAAAATTCCTATAAACACACTCTGCAACCTTGTGGACAGCCTTCCCAGAAGAGTTGAAGCTGTAATAGCTGCAAAAGGTGGACCGACATCAAATTGAACCCTATGGGTTTACCATGAATTGATTAACGTGAACCCCGACTTAAACAAGTTGAAAAACTTATTCGGGTGTTACCATTTAGTGGTCAATTGTACGGAATATGTACTGTACTATGCAATCTACAAATAAAAGTTTCAATCAATCAATCAATGGCTTAGGAATGGGATGGCACTTCAAGTTCATATGTGAGTCAAGGCAGGTGGCCAAATACTTTTGGCAATATAGTGTATATTGTGATGTTATGAGCTAGGTAACATAAGAACTCCATTACCCAGCATGCCACAGTAGTGAATAGCATGCACAGTAGTTCCGTTTAGCCATGCAGCTGAATGTTTTTGATGAGCACATTGTGGAGTAAACTTTAAGAACTCAGCCGACACGCCTCGTCTGCATCTGTTATGATTAGACAAGATAACACATATATTTGCAAGGCCTTTTTCAAGAAGTATATTAAAAGAGAAAAGAGACGATGTCGGGTTTATTGATTTTTAAATGCGCCAGAAAATAACCCGTTATGTACACTGTTGGTGGTGAATCAATGCCCAGTAGTGCGTAAATGTGTTCCTGTATAGTATTTCTCCAGCAATGGTCATGTGGTGACATAAATTATGGTATTTTGAGAGGTAATCATTGAAGTCAGACATCACTGAAGGCCTAGGTGGGAAACGCACGACCCGCCACTGCCTTTTAACAACACTCGGTAAACGTTTGGGAACTGAAGAGACCAATTTTTGAAGCTTTTCAGGTGGAATTCTTTGATGTACATCTTAAGTTGTTCAACAGTGAGCGAACAGGTAGCACCAAATCTACTTGTGGTGTGCTTAGCTAGCTTTCATAAGCTAGCTAAAATGACATGTCTTGCATATGTAAAAGGAATGAAATGAAATACTATCAATATTGATTTGGATAACAACTAAGCCTGTTGGAATGTGTGTTATGTAAAGAAACAAAAATTCCAAGACGTGGCTACAAGGCTGACCGTTTTGACGATCAGACCTAGGAAACATTCAGTGGTTGAATGAAGTCCCCGATAATAATGCGTGTTGGTTAAAATATAGATTCACAGCATTGAAACAGTTAAACCTCAGTGGACTACTTGGGTGGGAGACTATGAAGTGGAGTGAACACACACACACACACACACACACACACACACACACACACACACACACACACACACACACACACACACAAAGACACGGTTCAGACATGCTAAAGATAAGGCCATTGACCCTTGCTGATGGGGAAGACTTCTCCTGCCTGGCTGGCTTTGCTGCTCTGTAACCTGTCAAGAGGCCAATGTGTCAGCGCACATGGGCCTGCATATGATCATTTGTGCGTGTCTTTTCTGGGTGGCAGGAGGCAAGTGGGGGGGCTTCTTTAATGAACCAATAAGGCGTGTCCGAGACAGTCTGTTGGCGGACGCCTGTTCTTGGAGATTTTCACCTGGCCCGCTTTTGGAAGAGTATGGAGTGATGGAGCTAAGGAAATGGACAACCGGGTGGGTGTTTCTCTCTGCCAACGTTCAGGGGCGAGCAGCAGGGGTTGTATGGTGGGGGGGGGGGGGGGGGGGGGGGGGGGGGCTATAAGGTGCAGACAGACAGGAAGCAGATAACACTCTGAAAGGACGAGCCAAAACAGTCTTAGACCTTTTAATCCTCTCTATGAGCGTAGGGTTACTAATGTACTAGGTATTTGGGCCACACTCAGGAAAGAATATGACTATGATCAAAAAAGTTGTAATATAAAGAAGTTGTCATTTTTCTATAATAAAGTCTAAATCAGAAAAAAAAAAAAAAAAAAAAAAAAAAATATATATATATAATATATATATATATATATATATATATATATATATATATATATATATATATATATATATATATATATATATATATATATATATATATATATATATATATGTATATGTATATATATATATATATATATATACATATATATACATATACATATATATATATATATATATATATACTCACACACACATATATGCAAAATATATATATATACACACACATACATATATGCATATGAGTAAATACATGTATAAATATATACAAAAATATACACACACATACATATATATGTATACACGCATACATACTGTATATACAGACATATACATATATATGTATATACTCATATATATATACATATATACACACACATACATATATATTCACATACATGTATACATATGTATTTATATACATACAGTATATATACATACAGTATATACACATACATATATGTACACATACATATATAGTCTAGGTTCTGTGGTTTATCCGTTATACAGTGCTCAATATCGGGATAGAGCGCAATATAAGTTAGGTCAGGAAAAAACACAAGAGGCTATGTCATCCCTACAAGCCTTTTTCGCAGGTTTTCCTGCTCGTCGGGGGATTTTTATAAAAATCCCCTGACGATTTTTATAAAATGCGACCATACCTCAGATAAGCGGAAGAAGATGGATGGATGGATGGATTTTTATTAAAAAAAACCTGACGAGCAGGGAAACCTGCGAAACAGGGGATTTTTTTAAAAATTCCCTGACGAGCAGGGAAACCTGCGAAACAGGCTTGTAGGGATGATATAGCCTCTTGTGTTTTTTCCTGACCTAACGCACATACATATATATATATAGATATGTGTATACACACATACATATATATATATATATACACATACATACTGTATATATATATATATATATATATATATATATATATACACATATATATACTGTACGTACATATATATACTGTACGTACATATATACACATACATGCATACATATATATACACATACATATATATATATACATATAATACAATTGTAATCCTCCTAAACAACAAAAAGTCGTAATTTTACAATAAAACAATACATGTTGTTTTAAAAGAATGAAGTCTTAAAAATATTTAATTTTGCAAAAGTTTGTAAATGTATGTGAAAAAAAAATAACTCACTTGAGTCACAATCTTTTTAAATTCATAAAACTTTTTAAGCATAGTATTATGACTTATTTTGTAATATGAAAAGAATCATACAAATTATTTTTTCTTAAAAATGACATACTGTAATGTCTTCCGATGTTGTTACATTATAACTTCAGTTTTAAAAAATGGGAGGATTAGTAATAGAATAATGTTTTTAGTTTTAAATAAAAATATTTCTGTGTACTGTATTTGTGGGGAAATTTTGACATTTAAAAAAAATAAACAATTGTTTACTATTGGTGTTCAGTGGATATTTCAGAAAACATTACACATCTTATAATTGCCCAACTTTGTGAGGACTTTTTGTGATGATGTTTCTATATTTACAACTTCTCAGATTTTTTTTAAAGACGTTAAGGGTATTTTTAATTAGTGTGCCTTTATTACAAAACACAAGAAAATGAAAAAATGTAAGCAATAGTGATCTGGATGTTTTTTTTTCCTAGTATTCTACATTAAAGCTGCCATAGACCGTGACAGTCCAGTCTACAAAATAAGGCTTCCATATATGATATAATCTTTAGTCCAGTCATTTGAAGTGGTGCCCCCTCTTGTCTGAGAGGGGTTTGCGTGTTACTTAACGGAATGGCACAAAGCCTTGGCTGCCAATCGCTGGCAGACACATACCAGACCTTCACTTAAAAGGCCGTGTCAGGGGGTTAAGTGGTCATGGAAATGGGAGGCCGAGAAGACACGGCCCAAGTTATGAGGCGGCAAAGTCTGTCGTCAGCAGGTGGGAGGTGAGATGTGCTTGTGGAGAGCAGGTGCTGTCTGGGGGGCGTAGTGAAGTGCTGATGCAGTGATAAGCTCAATGCCACTAAAATTACACCACTGCACTGCTTTTCACCCTGCAGGGTTTGAGTGCATGCGTGAGAGAGAAAGTGAGAGTTGAGTGTAAGAAACTCTATCCCACACGTGAGGGCATGTGGTTTTTTTTTTTTAGGTAAAGCCTGAGTGCATATAAACAACAGTGAGTAAAGTACAAGCATTATCTTGCGACAAATAGGCAGTTCTTGTCTAGTCAAAATCGTTAAAAAAATGATAAAAAAATATGCACCCCTACTTGGTTGCATTTGCTGTTATTTTTGGAGCGATGGTGCGTTCCAGTTGTACTAAGAAGTCGGAATTTCTGAGTTCCTAGTCGGAAATTTCAACTGGAATGCCCGCCGAGGTCGGATTTCCTACCCGGAAAGTCGGAGAGTCTCCACCACTCCAAGTTGGCTTCAAAGATGGCTGCTGTGAAAGTAAACAATGATAGAAGCTTCTGTAATATCCGTTATTGGCACTTTTGACTTTTTTTGTCGCACCGAATCAGCCATATACGATTTATTGTTGGAAGTTACTGTAATGTAAGTTACATTTGTACATGTGTTTTATACGTTCTACATCGATGGGATCAGCGTCTGTGTTTCCTCTCCATCCGCTATGTTGGAAGGTTGCAGAAGGAGTGCATATGTTTTCCATAAGTTGCTTATATTCAGAATAGGCAAGCACAAGAATAGCTTTCGTGGATTTGGCCATTTTAATTTCCAACCTCATAACTGGAACGCTCATAACTCGGCTGTGACGTAATTTCCATCTACGACGTCCAACTCCCGAGGTTAACGGAACGCACCATTAGACACCAAATGGTGGCGCTGTTATTCACCCCATAGACCAGACATGGGTAAATTAAGGCCCGTTAAGCTTTTCAATCTGGCCCGCCGGACATTTCCAAATAATTATTTTAGATCTATAAGATGGAAACTGTAGCTGCCATTATGATGTGCAGTGATGTTTTCAAATGACTGTAAGTCTTCAACTATATAAAGTATTTCAATGGTTGGAATCTGAGCTTTTTCATGATATACTAGTTACTATGGTAATCTAATTACCTGTAGTTACTATGGTAATCTAAGTCACAGCAGCTCAGACGAGGCACCAAGCAGTGTGGGTAGGGAGCGTTTCCACAGAGTGTTTCCAGAGCAGCCAGCCTGGAATGCGGGTGTCAGGGACATACGTGGAAGGAGATTTTTACAACAAAGTTCTAAAGCTTAGTGATGTATCAGATGAATCAGATTGTAAGGGGGTGGGGGGGTGTACCCTTCGCGTTCATATTTCGCTGTTTGTTGCAATTCGCTTGATTGTAAAATATGTCGATCAAGAGGTTGTGTGACGTTCATATGTTGTCAATATTCAGTGTTTTATTGTTCATAGTTAATACTGTAAATCCCACATTCTTTATTTTCCTGTACATTCTGGGTGTCTCATTCAGTAAAAAAATGTAGAATTCCATTTCGTTTTTTAAGGCGGTCTGTCATAACGTTTTTAGCATTCAATCAGACATTATTGTGAGGTTTTGTATTAGTGTTCCTAAAAATAAGACAGCAGATTTTCACAGATTACAAATAAATATATATATATATATATATATATATATATATATATATATATATATATATATATATATATATATATATATATATATATATATATATATATATATATATATATATATATATATAAATATATAATCTACCGTTCAAAAGTTTGGGGTCACATTGAAATGTCCTTATTTTTGAAGGAAAAGCACTGTACTTTTCAATGAAGATAACTTTAAACTAGTCTTAACTTTAAAGAAATACACTCTATACATTGCTAATGTGGTAAATGACTATTCTAGCTGCAAATGTCTGGTTTTTGGTGCAATATCTACAGGCTAATTGATGATTAGAAAACCCTTGTGCAATCATGTTCACACATCTGAAAACAGTTTAGCTCATTACAGAAGCTACAAAACTGACCGTCCTTTGAGCAGATTGAGTTTCTGGAGCATCACATTTGGGGGGTCAATTAAACGCTCAAAATAGCCAGAAAAAGAGAACTTTCATCTGAAACTCGACAGTCTATTCTTGTTCTTAGAAATGAAGGCTATTCCACAAAATTGTTTGGGTGACCCCAAACTTTTGAACGGTAGTGTATATATATATATATATATATATATATATATATATATATATATATATATATATATATATATATATATATATATATATATATATATATATATATGTATATATATATATATATATATATATATATATATATATATATATATATATATATATATATATATATATATACGGCCACTGGACACATTTTGTTCCTCTAAATTTGCCCCCCCCAGTCCATATAATTGCCCAGGCCTGCCATGGACAAATTATCTTGAAATCTTTTACAAACCGACAGAATTCAGGCTGTAAATTTAGGGAGTTTAGCCCTATCACTGTGAGATTTGGTGCACACCTTTAGGAGTCTGAGAAGCACATCTCTTTAAAATTTAAGCAAGATTGATTTTAAAAACATGGCCACAACATCAAGCAAAATATCCTTCCATGGCTGGGACCACGATGGTCCATGGTTTTTGGCCAATTAATTGTTATAAAATTACAGGATGTGTGTCTTACATGTGTGCTAGCTTGTCCTACAAAGCATTTTCAACTACAAACCATAGGAGGTGCCAAAAAACCCCATGGAGTTTCCGAATTGAATTTCAAACTACTAAGAGATTGTACTAAGAATCTCCTACATATAACAAGCCTGACATTGTGAAATTTACCAGTGACGTTAAAAGGTTGTCAATGTAGTGAGTCCCTGTGACCTACTGATTGTCATATGAATGGGTCCCAAAATAAATTAAATGGTTCCCCCAATTTGGGAAAAAAATATATATTTCTTATATTATTTTTCTTAAATTGTAGAGTTATAATCCTTTAATGGTGGCATGGCATGATATGGTTATATTTAACAGTTTAAAACATGTCTGAAATTAAACAAAATTATAAATCTGAATATTATATTGCAGAACAACTGTCACAATGGAATGACGTACACAATTTAAATACAATTATTTTTGTAGCAGCCTAAAATAAATAACTAATATTAAAATAAAATGGTGTCTAGTACCAAAGTACATTATCAATTAAAGTGCTGATTTTAATGCATAAACAGAGATTACTCAACTATTTTGTTGTGAGAAAAGCAAATGTTGCAGTGCATAAAAATGTCATCTTGGAAGCAAGCCACTATTTCATTACAACTTGTTCCTTATACAGTAAAGCACCATTATCACAACACACATTCAAATATTTCTTCACCAAGGAGCACAGAATCGTGCAGTGAAAATGTGGATTTATTTAGTATGAAATTTGTATCTTTAATTGTTTAACTAAAATCCGTTGCAACTTGATAGTTGTTTGGCAGCGGTGAAACTGTCGAAATATTGTGCACAGGTGATCACATTTGAGCGTCGAAACGGCGATTGTCTGGTTTGTGGATACCATTCTTCGCTAGTTATTGTGTTTTATACACGAGTTGTTCACAATGTATCGTTTTTCATGGAAACACGAGGTGCGTCACTGGGACGGATGGATTGTGAGTTTCCTGCTTCCTTTCAGGTTTGAATGTGTCAGGGGTGCAAGGACGTGTACCAAGAGACATCACTGTATACTAGTTTTGTCCCGATACCAATATTTTGGTACCGGTACCAAAATTATTTCGATACTTTTCTAAATAAAGGGGACCACAAAAAATTGCATTATTGGTTGTATTTTAACAAAAAATCTTAGGGTACATTAAACATATGTTTCTTATTGCAGTTAGGTCCTTAAAACAGTGAACATACTAGACAACTTGTCTTTTAGTTGTAAGTAAACAAACAAAATGATCCTAATTTAGTCTGCTGAAATATGCAGTAACATATTGTGTCATTTATCATTCTATTATTTTGTCAAAATTATTAAGGACAAGTGGTAGAAAAGGAATTATTAATCTACTTGTTAATTTACTGTTAATATCTGCTTACTTTGTCTTTTAACATGTTCTATCTACATTTCTGTTAAAATGTCATAGAATCATTTAAAATGATTTATTCTTCTGTTTGGATGCTTTGTATTAGTTTCGGATGATTCCACAAATTTGGGAATCAGTCCGAAACCAAGTAGTTACAGGATCATACTTTGGTCATATTTGAAGTCCTCATGTGTTCAGAGACATATTTCCTGAGTTTATAAACATAATATACATTTAAAAAAAACAAAAGAAGATGTTGTGATGCCAAAAAATATCTACATAATCATAGTAGTATCGACTTGATACGTGCCTGTACTTGCTATCATTACAGTGGATGTTAGGTGTAGATCCACCAATGGCGTTTGTTTACATTTTGACGCCGGTGAGCTACAGTGTATAGTGAAGCATGTTTAGCTATTCCTTGTCCTGCAGGGATGATACTTGTAAGAAACGTACTTTATTTGTCGCCACGGTGGCGAGGATTAGTGATTTAGAAGTAGCTAAAACACTGCCGACTACGGCTGGTCTTTAGCCGCTAGCTAGCTAGCCATGTCTTAAAGCACCTCTTCCTGAGGGCGTTTCAGTGTTATAACTTCACCTTTATCTTTAGTTTTTAAGCCAAAATGCGTCCATTCTCCCTTTTCTGTCTACACACTGTGTCTGTTTGTAAGTACTCAGTGATTGTGCACTGCCGAACATGCTCGTAAACCAGCAATGACACGTTGTGTCATTGCTGGGGGCGCGGCAGACCGGTACTTTTCAGAGGCGGTATAGAACCCAATATGATTAATTAGTATCGCGGAACTATACTAATACCGGTATACTGTACAACCCTAGTGTGTACATTTTAGTATTTTAATGTTTTATAATGACCAGCACATTTTGAGTTTAAGTGATAAAAGGGTATGCTGGAACTGAGGTTACTCTAGGCCTATTATTTTGAAGGCCAAAGTCCAGCGCAAAGTCCAAATCAGCAAGCCAACCAATCGTTAAAACATGTACTACTTCAATGAATAATAAATGCTACGCAACACTACTTGTGTACTTGCACATAGCAAACACAACTCTGCCAGGGAGTAGAGGCCCTTTGTGTACTCAACACGTCTGTCAGTACAGTTCAAAACCTAAAAAACCTAGCACTTTGGAGGGTTAGTCACCTATGGGAACTCTAGATTCCAGACAAAACTAGTGGGCGTATATTCTTGGAAGGAGATGACAACAAAAAGTTCAATTTCAATGGCTTTTCTTTCGTGAAAAAGCAAGTTTAAAAGTTGAAAGTGTCAAAGTAAGTCGGGATAGCAGGAGAAGACACATTTATTTGATGAATACCTTTTTGTTACTGACAGTCTCTGGAGATTCCTAACACCAGGAACACTTCTAGCAAACATAAATCAGAGACAAACAAAAAAAACAAGTGGAAAACAAGGAGAAAAGGGGTGCGGAAAGCTTTGAGGATGAGACGAGGTGATGTATCGATCAGCCATTGACAAACACAATAGAAATTTTAGATGTGAGATGTGAGAGGCTCCCATCCATAATTTAGCGGCGGGCCAAATGTGAGTGACGTGGGGTGTGTGTAGAGGGGAGTATTGATTAGTGGGGAGGAGGCCGGGAGGAGAGAGCAGCGCAAAGAAGGTTCCGGAGAGACATGAAGGAGGGAGGGGGTAACCGAGGTGGAGGGCTAAGATAGAGCACAAGAAAGCCATTAAGGATGGCAGTGTTACCAGACACTGGCAGAGTGCAAAAAGAGAGGAGCGCAAAGATTGAAGAAGCAGAATGATAAAGAGGTCAGCAACCACCCCACCAACACCCCCTTTCCTAACCTCCATCCCCAGACTAGGCCCAATCAATATGACCATGTCAAAACATAAAATGCATGCTTTTGCTCTTAAGTAAAAGCTGTCTTAAGATTTTTAAAAGCATTGATTCAGGGAGAGGTCGATGGAAATCAAGGTGCTTTTTTTTTTTTTTACTTTTGCAAAGAGGGGTAATAACACCGGGCTGTTAATAGCACAACAGAGAGGACTTGGTAGTGTCGCTCAGGAGTGAAGCTGCACAGATTACTGCATGTCACGTGGCCAGGGGAAAAGGGTCAAGGGGGCTGAACACGGCCTGTAAAAACGGCCTCTGAGATTTGTCTATTGGGAAAGTGATGATGGCAACAGAGCATCTGCCTTAAACCTTTTTTACACATTAAAGTGAGGCGGAACGGGACCAGAAGTTCTCACAGCTTCCAGTCCTGGGGGGTTATAGTCCATTAAACACACATGAAGAGAAGCAATACTGTCAGTTTTGCAATAGCGACTCCATGGAGAAAGATACCAGTTATGTTTTCAGCAAAGAATCCTTCAACTTTGATGTGACTTTCGTTGAATTTAATGCTAACTGTATTGATTGCTAGTTGGCTGAGAGCTGGCTTCTTGTGTTTGGCTAATAACACATTTTGCTGGACCATACATTGTCCCACAAATTATAGCTGATAAACGATATTGTCAGCATTATTTTTCAAACAAATTAAGCACTAATGTAATCATGATAAATAAAAATGCAAGTAACCATTCAAAAGGATGCACACTTTTATTTCTCGTGACTGTCCTATAGAACTGTTTACTGTAATTGGACGTTTATCCTCAACAAATTAACAAAAAAATGGGACAAGCGGTATAAATGGATGGATGGATGGATGGATGGACATATTGCACATTAATGATTGTGCTATATATAAATAGATAATAAAATACAAATAAGGGACAGGCACCTTGCAGGCATACAGAGAACATAACGTGGGAGATAAAAAATGTAATAACGTGATTAAAAAACAGGCGGTAAATATGACTAATTAATTGATTACAATTAATGTGATGAATTGACACCCCTAATAATATAGGATATATAATCACCATTTTATTATTATGATATATTATTCACTTATTATAAAAGGGACAAACTTCCCACAAAGGTCTACAAGAAAACACCAAACTGTTTCCAGGGCCAGCATCTAAACTACCGTAAATTCCAGACTATTAGCATCTACATTTTCCTGGGATTTGAACCCTGCGGCTTAAAAAACGGTGCAGCTAATTTATGGATGTTTCTTTGCTGAAAGCCATAATGCAAACATTTTACAAAAAAACAAGCAAATACACTGACTAGGTGTGTTATTGTTTGTGCTTTGGCACCATCTTTTGGACGAGTTCCCTCACTGCATGTACTGCATTGCACTTCTGTTTAGTCGAGAACGTTCAGCCGGAAGTACAATTCCCATCCGTCTTCTAGCCGTCCATAACATTCCTACTCATATGGAGTCTTCATTAATCACTCCAAGCAACGCTTGCAAGTTTCACAATACAACTAAAACAATATATTACATATATATATACAGTATATACAGTATATATATATATATATATATATATATATATATATATATATATATATATATATATATATATATATATATATATATATATATATATATATATATATATATATATATATATATATATATATATATATATATATATATATATATATATATATATATATTAGGGCTGCAACTAACGATTAATTTGATAATCGATTAATCTGTTGATTATTACTTTGATTAATCGATTAATAATCGGATAAAAGAGACAAACTACATTTCTATCCTATCCAATATTGTATTGAAAAAAAACAGCATACTGGCACCATACTTATTTTGATTATTGTTTCTCAGCTGTTTGTACATGTTGCAGTTCATAAATAAAGGTTTATTACAAAAAAATAAAAAAAAAAATAAAAAAAAAAAATAAACTATGCGAATGTGCATAGCATAGATCCAACGAATCGATGACTAAATTAATCGGCAACTATTTTAATAATCGATTTTAATCGATTTAATCGATTAGTTGTTGCAGCCCTAATATATATATATATATATATATATATATATATATATATATATATATATATATATATATATATATATATATATATATATATATATATATATATATATATATATATATATATATATATATATATATATATATAAATGTGAGTGTGAATGTTGTCTGTCTATCTGTGTTGGCCCTGTGATGAGGTGGCGACTTGTCCAGGGTGTACCCCGCCTTCCGCCCAAATGCAGCTGGGATAGGCTTCAGCACCCCCACGGCCCCGAGAGGGACAAGCAGAAGAAAATGGATGGATGGATGGAATTTATTCTTACTAAAACGTCCCATGTGTGATGCCTGTAGGAATGTTTTCATGCACATTTGTTTACGCTATTGCAATGTAATGAAGCTAGCATCATTAGTATTAACTAATATGTTAACACGTTTACGAGTGTCTTTGTCAGGATTATTAACTTACAATGACATTCTTTTTGTATTGTTTCAGTTTTGTACATTCACCAAAACGTCCCCTTGGACTTATTAAGTTATTTTTAACATGTAAAGCGACTTTGGGTACTTAGAAAAGTGCTATATAAATCCCAGTTATTAATATTATTATTATCATTAAGTCTGTTTAGCTGATTGTAGAGCTAGCTTCCGCAGCTAGTGGGTCCATGGCGATGACTTATGTTTTGTTTGATCAGTCGTTTTACTGCCGTGTTACAGACACCGTTTGGAAACAATTAAGGTCTGCAAATAAACATTTAAAAAATATTTCCGTGTAAATGACTAATTTAAGAACGCATCTGCGGCCTATAGTCTGGTGCGGCTACTCATGGAAACTTTTTTTTTTCTTTTAAAATTTAGTGGGTGCCGCTTAAATACTGGTACGCTCTACAGTACGGAAAATACGATAATACAATTATTTGCTTTTCTATTTACCAACCGGGAAACCAAAACCTAGAATGACCAGATGAACTAATCACTTATGTGAGGGTCCACCTTTGGCAATGACTGGAGTGAGGAACATGCTTGGAAAGGAAAATTGGGCCATAGCAGATCCAATGCCAAATCAGACACTTAAAGACAGTCTCTGAGGACCAGCTTGAGACATGTGTCGTTGAAATCAAAGCCAAGAAACTAGTTGGTCACTCATCCCGATTGGACGCGATCCGTGTTCAGTGCCAAAATGTGAGAATGTGGGAAATGGAAGCCAGCTGGGAAGTAATCTGGTCACCTGACCGTGGCTTGCTGGAGGAAATGATCGCCATGCTGTGCCACCGTGTGTCATCCAGGACCTCGGCATCATCAAGACATAGTCCAACAAGAAAATGGAGAAGTTCATTTATCTTTTGTTTTCAAGAGTACAAGAACAACAAACAATTTATGAGCCAAAAAGGAGAGCACGACTTGCCTGCAACCAGCAGAGACGCAGTTGATTCCGTCTGAACCAGTTTGCTGGCTTAAAATACGTACACATACACATACATATATACTCTACCGTCAGTTGGCATCGAAACAGGACTTCAGAACATTACCTCCATCGCTTTACGATACACTTATTTTAATTACACATTTTCCTGATTAATAATCTCATTGTATCCCATTGGGTTGAGTTTTTTCTTGCCCTGATGTGGAATCTGAGCCAAAGACGTCGTTGTGGCTTGTGCAGTCCTTTGAGACACTTGTGATTAAGGGCTATATGAATAAACCTTGATTGATTGATTATCAAGGATTTTTTTTCCTGGTTACTACCTATACTCCATCCATCCATCCATCTTCTTCCGCTTATCCGAGGTCGGGTCGCGGGGGCAGCAGCCTAAGCAGGGAAGCCGACTTTCCTCTCCCCAGCCACTTCGTCCAGCTCCTCCCGGGGGATCCCGAGGCGTTCCCAGGCCAGCCGGGAGACATAGTCTTCCCAACGTGTCCTGGGTCTTCCCCGTGGCCTCCTAAGTTGGACGTGCCCTAAACACCTCCCTAGGGAGGCGTTCGGGTGGCATCCTGACCAGATGCCCGAACCACCTCATCTGGCTCCTCTCGATGTGGAGGAGCAGCGGCTTTACTTTGAGCTCTTCCCGGATGGCAGAGCTTCTCACCCTATCTCTAAGGGAGAGCCCCGCCACCCGGCGGAGGAAACTCATTTCGGCCGCCTGTACCCGTGATCTTGTCCTTTCGGTCATAACCCAAAGCTCATGACCATAGGTGAGGATGGGAACGTAGATCGACTGGTAAATTGAGAGCTTTGCCTTCCGGCTCAGCTCCTTCTTCACCACAACGGATCGATACAGCGTCCGCATTACTGAAGACGCCGCACCGATCCGCCAAGTAGTGGACTTGAAGTGGGTGTGGCATGGATGATTGTTTGGCGCCCAATAAAAGACTTGATGGAGGATTCTTCTAAGGGAGAGCCCCGCCACCCAGCGGAGGAAACTCATTTCGGCCGCCTGTACCCGTGATCTTGTCCTTTCGGTCATAACCCAAAGCTCATGACCATAGGTGAGGATGGGAACGTAGATCGACTGGTAAATTGAGAGCTTTGCCTTCCGGCTCAGCTCCTTCTTCACCCCAACGGATCGATACAGCGTCCGCTTTACTGAAGACGCCGCACCGATCCGCCTGTCGATCTCACGATCCACTCTTCCCCCACTCGTGAACAAGACTCCGAGGTACTTGAACTCCTCCACTTGGGGCAGAGTCTCCTCCCCAACCCGGAGATGGCACTCCACCATTTTCCGGGTGAGAACCATGGACTCGGACATGGATGTGCTGATTCTCATCCCAGTCGCTTCACACTCGGCTGCGAACCGATCCAGCGAGAGCTGAAGATCTTGGCCGGATGAAGCCATCAGGACCACATCATCCGCAAAAAGCAGAGACCTAATCCTGCAGCCACCAAACCGGATCCCCTCAACGCTTTGACTGCGCCTAGAAATTCTGTCCATAAAAGTTATGAACAGAATCGGTTACAATGGTCCAACCCTCACTGGAAACGTGTCCGACTTACTGCCGGCAATGTGGACCAAGCTCTGACACTGATCGTACAGGGAGCGGACCGCCACAATCAGACAGTCCGATACCCCATACTCTCTGAGCACTCCCCACAGGACTTCCCGAGGGACACGGTCGAATGCCTTCTCCAAGTCCAGAAAGCACATGTAGACTGGTTGGGCAAACTCCCATGGACCCTCAAGGATCCTGCCGAGAGTATAGAGCTGGTCCACAGTTCCACGACCAGGACGAAAACCACACTGTTCCTCATGAATCCGAGGTTCGACTATCCGGCGTAGCCTCCTCTCCAGTACACCCGAATAAACCTTACCGGGAAGGCTGAGGAGTGTGATCCCACGATAGTTGGAACACACCCTCCGGTTCTCCTTCTTAAAGAGAGGAACCACCACCCCGGTCTGCCAATCCAGAGGTACCGCCCCCGATGTCCACGCGATGCTGCAGAGTCTTGTCAACCAAGACAGCCCCACAGCTTCCAGAGCCTTAAGGAACTCCGGGCGGATCTCATCCACCCCCGGGGCCTTGCCACCGAGGAGCTTTTTAACTACCTCAGCCCCAGAAATAGGAGAGCCCACCACAGATTCCCCAGGCACTGCTTCCTCATAGGAAGACGTGTTGGTGGGATTGAGGAGGTCTTCGAAGTATTCCCTCCACCGATCCACAACATCCGCAGTCGAGGTCAGCAGAACACCATCCGCACCATACACGGTGTTGACAGTGCACTGCTTCACCCTCCTGAGGCGGCGGATGGTGGTCCAGAATCGCTTCGAAGCCGTCCGGAAGTCGTTTTCTATGGCTTCTCCAAACTCATCCCATGTCCCAGTTTTTGCCTCCGCTGTAATAATTACTACCTATACTCTCCAGTGTAAAACTCTGTTTTCAACGTGATTAAATTCTTCACATTAAGTGAAAAATTACTTTTGACTAATAAGATGTTTTCTGGCTTACCAGGCATCAATACTATGTCGAACCATAATTGAAATGTGCAATATACATTTTTTTAAAAAGGCCAGATTTTTATATTTTGCTAAGCAAAATTGTCTCGTTCTCTTGGCAGATTATTTTGCTTATTCTCAGTAATGTATCTCACATTTTCGTACATATTTCATATTATGAGCAATAGGTTTGTTGATCTCACATTTTATCTATTGCAGTGTCCACATTTTGCTAATTCCCGCATTATGATATACAGTAATAAGTGCGTATTAATGGCTACTTTAGCGACCTGATTTTGATCTGTGTGCATTAGTTGGGCTTAGTTCAGCAAAATTAGACCTTGACAATCAATGTCCAGCTAAAAGAAGACTTCATTATCCAGAGTGGTCTTCTGTTGCTGTAGTAAAAGCAAGGACAAGTGCAGCATTACAGTGTAGGGATGTAACAATATGAACATTTCCTATCACTGTTATTGTCGCCAACATTATTGTTATTATTATTATTATTATTATTATCACGTAAAAGTAATATATTTATATCTGAGAGCCAAAATCAGGGGAGTCCAAACTACGGCCCGCCAGCGTCTTCAATTTGGCCTGTGAGTCGGCACAAATTCAATAAAACATGGTTAAATTCATAGCTATACAAATAGGCAGAGGTCTTATAGCTGCCATTTTGTTGCCATCTGGTGGCCAACTAAAGTAATGCAACCATTAACTTGCAATAGAGCACAGCAAATACTTATGTGACCCAATCCAAACAACCTTCCGTCATCATGGTGCAGAATAAAAAATCAACCAGCAAAAAAAGTCAACAAACATGGGGACATATAGCACAACCTGCTCATTGAACTTTGTGGATATTATAAAAAAAAACATGCATAAACATAAAAAAATCTAAATTACACCCATTTAAATCCATTACAAGGGATGAAACACTCTCCACACTTATCCACGCATTTTAGCTGCTAGATATTTCCGATTGATTAAAAAACTTTAGTGAACAAGGTAGGAGTTGAACTTTCACATATTTTTAATAGCCAATTCAAATCCTTATTAATTGTATATCGAATATGTATATGTGGGCTCTGTACAGAGGATGTCGTTGTGGCTTGTACAGCCCTTTGAGACACTTGTGATTTAGGGCTATATAAATAAACATTGATTGATTGATTGATTGATATATATATATATATATATATATATATATATATATATATATATATATATATATATATATATATATATATATATATATATATATGTATATATATATATATATATATATATATATATATATATATATATATATATATATATATATATATATATATATATATATATATATATACTGTATATACAGTATATATGGTAACACTTTAGTATGGGGAACATATTCACCATTAATTAGTTGCTTATTAAAGTAACAAAAACGTAATTTAGAGTTATTTGGACACTAAGGGAACATATAAGGGTTAGGGTTACTAATAAGCAATAATTCTGAGGTTATTGAGGGAAGACTCTTAGTTAATGGCTTACTGGTTGTATAATAAGGCCATGCATAGTGAGGCATAATAAGTACTTAATAATGACTAATTAAGAGCCAATATGTTACTAATTTGCATGTTAATAAGCAACTAATTAATGGTGAATATGTGTTCCCCATACTAAAGTGTTACCATATATATATATATATATATATATATATATATATATATATATATATATATATATATATATATATATATATATATATATATATATACAGTTATGTTGCATGTAGTATGCAAAGAACAGATCATAGCCTATAGGTTTAATGTACACAATTGAATATCTTAGTTGCTCCGACAGTAATATGTTTATACCAGTTTAGCTTGGGGAAAAGGGTTAAGTCTCATCTAGTCATGTTAGCATTTAGAATAGCTAGCACTAGCGTGCTTCCCCAGTAAATTAGCAGTCTCACCAGTGCTTGAGTTTTTTTGAAAGCGTTATCAATAACAGCTTTAATTTATAACGGTAATACTCACCGTGGGAAGTTTTATTATTGTACTGTTTATCATTACATCCCTATTACAGTGTTACTGGTTTTCGCCTTCTGCAAAACAAATGGGGGGGTTGGAAGTACATGGTTTGATGATACTTCATTTATATGCAGTACGGATAAATAAACATTATTTAAATGTTATTTAAATTATTTTTGTATAAATTATTATTTAAAAAGTATTTAAATAAACGTGATTGGCTATATAGACTGGCATTATACAGCAATGATATGAAACCCACTGGTACGTCTGCGTAATGCAGGCCTGGGCAATTATTTTGACTCGGGGGGGCCCAATTTAGAGAAAAAAAAAGTGTCTTAGGGCCGGTATATCTATTTTTAGGAACACTAATACAAAACCTCACAAGGTGGGCTGGCTCAGGGTGGAGGACAGAGTACAACAACTTGCACTGAGCCTAGTCTATAAAATCCGCTACACCTCCCTGATACCGAAGTACATGTCAAACTACTTCCATAACGTAAATGGCCGCCATAACCACAACACCAGGGGGAGCTCCACTAACCACGTTAAACCCAGATTCCGATCTAACAAAGGTCTTAACTCATTCTCTTTCTATGCCACATCAATATGGAATGCACTCCCAACAGGTGTGTAGAAAGGGCATCTCTATCCTCCTTCAAAACCGCACTAAAAGAACACTTCCAGGCAACTTCAACCCTAAACTAACACCTTCCCCGGATTGTTAATAATCAAATGTATATACTTGTTCTTATGCTTTCTGAGCTCACTATGGTCACCGCTCGCTGTACATATCCTACCAAGTCAGTCCTACGCTGTTTCAATGTCAATTTTTCTGATGATGCAATTGTTGATGACTGAAGTGTTGATATCAACCAAACTTAACCTCCCCCCCCCACCCCCCCCTCATCCCACACCCCGGATTGTAAATAATGCAAATAATTCAATGTATATACTCTGATGATTATCTTGTGTGATGACTGTATTGTGATGATAGTTTATATCTGTATCATGAATCAATTTAAGTGGACCCCAACTTAAACTAGTTGAAAAACTTTAGTTTACCATTGAGTGGTCAATTGTACGGAATATGTACTTCACTGTGCAATCTACTAATACAAGTCTCAATCAATCAAAAATGTCTGATTGAATGCTAAAAAATGTTATGACAGACCGCCTTAAAAAACGTAATGGAATTTTACTTTTTTTCACTGAATGAGACACCAAGAATGTACATGGAAATAAAGAATGTAGGGTTTACAAAATTAACTATGAAGGATAAAACATTGAATATTGACAACATATGAACGTCTCGATCGACATATTTTACAATCAAGCGAAACGCAACAAAAATGCAACAAACAGTGAAATATGAACACGAAGGGTAACAAAAAAAAACTCTACCTACAATCTGATGTATCACTAAGCTTTAGAACGTTGTTGTAAAATCTCCTCCCGCGTCTGTCCCTAACTCCCGCATTTCAGGCTGGCCGCTTTGGAAACACTCCGTGGAAACGCTCCCCACCCACACTGCTTGGTGCCTCGTCTGAGTTGCTGTGACTTAGATTACCATAGTAACTTATTAGATTACCATAGTAACTAATTAGATTACCATAGTAACTAGTACATAATGCAAAAGCGCAGATTCCAACCATTGAAATACTTTGTATTGTTCAAGACTTACGGTAATTTGAAATCATCACTGCACATCATAATGGCAGCTACAGTTTTGATCTTAAAGATCTAAAAAAAATATTGAAAAGATTAACGGGTTGCATGCGTCCCCCGGGCCTTAATTTGCCCAGGTCTGGTGTAATGGCACCATGCAAACAGTAAATATACTCAGATTCGAACACTATGAATTGTATTCAGGATCAGAGCTATCTGATAGCAGTCGGTCATTAGTATTACCACACAAACAAATCTAAATTACCATCTTGTATTGATACAGTGGCACAAAATAATTAGCCCAAAAGTGCTAAAGAGCCAGGCAGTATTGTGCACACCCTCATAAATACAGATGTTCTACTGATGCGGAACAGCTGTTTACCAGCTAACCTCTTCCATTAAATAAAACTGCTGCAATGGTAACAGCGTTCAAAGAAGCGGGGTATGAAAAGCGTGTTAGCCCCGTTAAGGAAATGCAATTGCGCACATTAGACAGCAGTCTGTCAGCGAGGCCGGAACATAATAACATCCACAAAAGGCGTCCTGATTGAAATGCACTTAAAACGGATCATGCTGACGAATGTGATTGTATCAGGGCGCTAATGTGGATGTCCCTCCTCTCCCTTAGCCACTTGAAATCCAATGAAATTCAAATATCCTTTGTTGCTATCTGATATAATCAGTTGGCCAGTCAGCAGGCAAACCCAAGCAGCACAGGAAGGGGTTGAAAGGATTTGGGAAAAAAGAAGAGGCAGGTAATCAATTTAAACCCGAGCATCACTCCTATTGCCTTGACCATGTCATGACTGTAGATAACGAGGCATTTAAAGCCCTTTTTTAATAATAGAAAACTATTTTGATCTTTGAGCTCATAATTACACTAAATTGGACCATAGGGACATTGAAGCAGAAGCTGTTCATTTGACTTCTTTTAAGATGTACACACCAGTGGCGGGCCGTGCGTTTCCCACCTAGGCCTTCAGTGATGTCCGACTTCAATGATTACATCTCAAAATACCATCATTGATGTCACCACATGACCATTGCTGGAGAAATACTACACAGAAACACATTTACTAAGCATTGAACCACCTCAACAGTGTACAAAACGGGTTATTTTCTGGCGCATTTAAAAATCAATAAACCTGCATCAGCAATTAAAACATATCTTATGTGGTACTGTCAAAATTGAAATTGTAAAAAAAACATTAAACGTGAAAAATATATATGAAAAATATATATAAATAATAAAATATAAAAAATACATTAACAAATGAAAAAAAAAAACTTAAATAGGCGAAAATATAATAGTACCGTATTTTCCGGACGATAAGGCGCACTTAAAATATTTTTTTTCTCAAAACGCGACAGTGCACCTTATAACCCGGTGCGCCTAATGTAGGGAATAATTCTGGTTTTGCTTACCCACCTCGAAGCAATTTTATTTGGTATATGGTGTAATGATAAGAGTGATCAGTAGATGGCAGTCAAACATAAGAGATATGTGTAGACTGCAATATGACTCAACAACATTTTATATGTTCCATTGAAAATATAGAACATTACACACGGCGCTCAAAAATCTATCAAAATGTTTTAGCACAACTTTGGTAAAGTATAAAACGGCACCGCTTGATGGATTGTACTGTGCTTCAACATACAAGTATTTTTATGGTGTGTGTATGAGGTAAGACATATTATCTGGCGTTTTGTTTCGCAATATTGTGCAAAAGAAACTTTTCTTACCTTCTGGTACCTGCAGATGTGTATTTGGGATCTGCGTAAATCCTGAAAAATTGCCGACACTGTAGTCGATAAGCTTGTTCTTTTTCTCTATCTTCTTGATATGGGACATTCATCCTCCGGTGTTGCCATTTCTAATATAAAGTAGTGGAAAGTTCTTACTTATATATGCCATGAAAGCGCTAAAACATACCGGTGTAATGAGTTTACATTATTCATCCAAGGAACTTTAGTTATTAGAGAGTTCCGGTCGGACGGTTTTTCACAGGACATATGTAGATAAAAAAGATACATTTAGGCCTCCACTCAGTCTTGATCCCGGGGACCCCAAAGGGTTTTCGTCAAAACCTTTTTTTAAAATTTGTCATTATCTAGTATTATTTTTATTATTACTCTTCAAGGTTTAAATCTCTAGATCAACATTAGGTCTGTCTGTCAATATAACGTTTTTAAAGATTTAAGTTGTATGCCATTTTTGTCAAGGAAAACTGTTTTTCTAAATGGAAAAAAACACAAAATATGCAATATTTTCCCCCAATAAAATTTTAAAGTGGAATATTTGAGATTATATAATAATTGGAGCCTTAAAAAGGTCAATAACTCATAACAACATTGATTTTAATTAATAATGTTTTTGATCAATGACATTTAAAAAAAAAAAGTCCCACTAAAATTATTGGGGATCCAAAAGGGTAAATAAATCCAACATTTTCTTTTACTTTTACCACAATAGTCTCAAGATCAACTTCAGATATATCCGTCAAATATAAGTTTTATTGTTGTTTATGTTTTTTGTTTGTTCGTTTTAGGCCCTTCTTTAAAAAAAATTGTTTTTTAAATGGCAACCAAAAATATGCAACATTTCCCCCCCAAAATATCTCAAAGTGGAATATTTAATGTGAAGTAAATGGAGCCTTGAATAGGTCAATAATTCATAATGACATTGATTTTGATTCATTATTATTTTTTAAAGAAAGAAACTGCCTGCATGGCAGCTTTGTGTTATTAGAGTAAATAATGCAACATTTTCTTGTTAAATTTCACCTGCTTACTCTTTTATAACACTTTTTATGTTTTAAAAAAATGTTCATCTTATTTTTAGAATGTGCCTTGGGGCCGTTAAAAAATTACCTGCGTTGAGGGAAGGATGAGTAAAAAAATACAACCTAGACTGGGCTCCTGAGGGGGCCCAGTCTGGAGTGGGAAAAGAGGTTTTGCGATGGTGACAGTTTAACCCTTTGACCCTTAAACCTCTTCCTTTTTTTTTTTTTAATTACGTGAATTTTAACAACACTGAAAATATTGAGGGTTTTTTACTGTAGCGATAAAAAAAAAAACACACTACTGGAGCTTGAACTGTAGTGGGAAAAGGGAAGCATGAAAATCAATGTTAAAATTTGTGTATACATATGTCTCCCTTAACGCGTGTACTTTACTTAGCAGTGCATGATGAGAACATTGTACTGGAATTGCAACACTAAATAGCAACACAGTATTTGTGCTTACTGCACACAAAGCTTTTCCCCTCTAATATATATATATATTTGCAGTACGTGTAAGCAAACACAAATAGACTGCTGATAAGAAAACACAAAAAAAGTGTGCTATTTTTTGTGCCATTAGTGCATGTTTGCTGCTGAGCTGAGCAGTACTCTCCAAGGTAATTCTCCAGAGAGGCCACTAGGGGAGCTTCTAACCCCCCTGAACACAAACTACGGGCAGACACAGCACAACACTCCGGGTTGTGGTTGACACAAAAAAAGGGAAACAAAGAAAGAAAACGCGGGCTTACAAGTTTCGAGCATTACTGGAAGCTTTGTCGTTTTCGCATCAAGTCCCGAGCATTAACTTCTCACTGCTGATGAACAAGCCGCACATGTTGTATCATAAGAGGAATACATTGCAAACACGGAAAGACCTCCCTTTATGTATTACACATTAAGATATTTAAGCTCTTTGTGAGGGTTAAGACTTGGAGCCGTGCCGTGTCATTCTGTGGGGGATGATATGGAGCTTTAGTCATGTCTGTATTAGCGGGATGACTTCCAAAGCCTCTGGGATGGTGTGTTACAAGTGCTAGCTCCACTCAGTCCCCGTGTTGATACCCAATTCTGTCTAGGCCTAAGCGCCAGATGAGCGCCCCAAATAGGCCTTAGCATTCAAAAGGGCGGGTGGTGGGATAAGCCTTACCACGGGGACAGGCCAGTCATTCACTCACAAATCGAATCAGTAGAGGTTTATTGTGAGTTGAAAATAGCACATTTCCCCAAATAGTTGGCCCTCGCTCTCGATTAATCACTGTGTTGATTCACAGTAATAAATACCTCAAGTAGGTATGTACTTACCTTTAAAATACCACCAAGTGCTGCAGTTCTATTCTGATTTTTAATGTGTGACTATGAAGGGGAAATGCACATTTTGCCTATCAATCACAATCCCAAAGTAAGACAGAAACAAATATGTCTTTCTTTTTTATGCGTTTTAAGTTGTAAAATACATAAAGTATGAGGTGGCTAACAATGCAGTAAAACAGGAGTTGCTCCTGTAAAGCCCCTTCTAAAAACAATATCCAAAAATCGACAATACTCCATTACAGTACATCTCGTGACCTGAATAATAACCAAGTCCGTCCATCCATCCATCTTCTTCTACTTATCTGAGGTCGGGTCGCGGGGGCAGCAGCCTAAGCAGATAAGCCCAGATTTTCCTTTCCCCAGCCACTTTGTCCAGTTCCTCCTGGGGGATCCCGAGGTGTTCCCAGGTCAGCCGGTAGACATAGTCTTCCCAACGTGTCCTGGGTCTTTCCTGTGGCCTCCTAGCGGTCGGTCGTGCCCTAAACACCTCCCTAGGGAGGCGTTCGGGTGGCCTCCTGACCAGATGCCCGAACCACCTCATCTGGCTCCTCTCGATGTGGAGGAGCAGGTGCTTTACTTTGAGCTCCTCCCGGATGACAGAGCTTCTCACCCTATCTCTAAGGGAGAGCCCCGCCACCCGGCGAAGGAATCTCATTTCGGCCTCTCGTACCCGTAATCTTGTCCTTTCGGTCATAACCCAAAGCTCGTGACCATAGGTGAGGATGGGAACGTAGATTGACCGGTAAATTGAGAGCTTTGCCTTCCCTCTCAGCTCCTTCTTCGCCACAACGGATCGATACAGCGTCCACATTACTGAAGACGCCGCACCGATCCACCTGTTGATCTCACAATCCACTCTTCCCTCACTCGTGAACAAGACTCCGAGGTACTTGAACTCCTCCACTTGGGGCAAGATCTCCTCCCCAACCCGGAGATGCAACTCCACCCTTTTCCGGGCGAGAACAATGGACTCTGACTTGGAGGTGCTGATTCTCATCCCAGTCGCTTCACACTCGGCTGTGAAACAATCCAATCAGAGCTGAAGATCCTGGCCAGATGAAGCCACCAGGACCATATCATCTGCAAAAAGCAGAGATCTAATCCTGCAGCCACCAAACCGGATCCCCTCAACGCCCTGACTGCGCCTAGAAATTATGTCCATAAAAGTTATGTCCATAAAAGTTATGAACAGAATCGGTGACAAAGGGCAACCTTGGCGGAGTCCAAACCTCACTGGAAGCAAGTCCGACTTACTGCCGGACTCTAACACTTTAACCTCTAACCAAGTATTATCGATATTGTTATCATAAGCGTTTATGCAGACAAAACTAATTTTAGCGGCGCTGTGATCGCAGAGAGCTAACTAGCTTATGCTGCTATATAGACATATTGAGCCGGTAAGCTGGTGCATCGCCTCTTAGATGGTAAACATCCTTTCTAAATATTAAATCATGACTCTCACCTTAATAGTACAAAACCCAAAAGCAGTGAAGTTGGCACGTTGTGTAAATCATAAATAAAAACAATATCAATCAATCAATCAATCAATGTTTATTTATACAGCCCTAAATCACAAGTGTCTCAAAGGGCTGTGATTTGCAAAGATGACTCAGACTAGTGTACTCTGTGGCAAACTTCACTTCATAACATACCCCAACTGGACTTTAGATAATAATGTTAGCCCGTTTTGGGCAAATAAATAGCTTGTATTCAAGTAAAACATTGAAAATAAATTGTTTAGGAATTTCAGACGATAAAATTGCACTTGTTCCAAAATATTGGAGTCTTTATTAGTTTAAATTATGCAAGCATGTAATTTACTGCGATTAATCGTGATTATGGATTTGGATCAAAAGTGTGAAGATCTGATTTTTGAAAATGTATGTTTTGACAGCACTAGTTAGCTATGCCACATCTTAGAAGCAGGACAGCATGTACTTTAATTTGAGAATTAAGAAAAAAAAACAAGTGGATGTGTGGAAATTATCCATCAGCATTAAAGATAGTTTGACATTTTTGGTTTTTACCCCCATTTTGTACCGTCCACAAAAAAAACGGGCTTTATTCTTTGTTTAGGCAAATCAACTATTAGAACTAAAATCTATAAATCACTGAATAAAAACATACAATTTTTTACAAAATTTGGGGTGTTTTTCTGTTGTTGTTCTGTATAAATGGCACGGACAGAAAAGTGGGGGACAGGAATTCAACCTGGCAATTTTCTGCCTGTTGAGGTAGTATCATGTTTGTAAGAGAGGCAAAATGCTACCTGTCTGTAAAAGAATGCATCAAAGGTAGCACCTGAGACTGGCTCTTACCAGCCTGTTGATATTAGTCCATCAAGTATTTTATACGTCACACAACGTTCTTTTAGGCTGGATCTTATTTCACAACTCTGATGCACCAGATTTTGTGAGATCTCAGTGCAAAAGATACTTACTGTCCAGGCTGGTGCATTTATCATAAAAGTGTGTAAACTCAAGTAGGGAAATACACATTATAGTATACTCTCCCTTCAAAGACCATGTGGTCTACAAAAAATCATATTTTCTAGGATAATTGTTTCTAATGCTTTTTGCCCTCCCCATACTGGTCAGGACCTAATAGTCAATTAATTTTGCTTTAACCATAACAGAAGTTAGTCAGGTTTCAACTTTAAACCACGTCTCTCAAGCTGTTGCAAGCACGGTGCTCATTGGCTCGGTCCAGAGCCATGTATAGAGAGAGCATGTACATCTTGGGTTCAGAGTCGGTCCCAAACATGGCTCCCTGTAGTCACGTTAGGGGCTTTTGACCAATCAGAGAGAGTATGGCCAGGCAATCTCTTAAATGATAGGTCAATAGCCCTTTGCGCAGTGGCGGGCCATGCTTTTCCCACCTAGGCCTTCAGTGATGTCCGACTTCAAAGATTACCTCTCAAAATACCATAATTGATGTCACCACATGACCATTGCTGGAGAAATACTATACAGAAACACATTTACGCACTAATGGGCATAAAACCACATCAACAGTAAACAAAACGGGTTATTTTCTGGCGCATTTAAAAATCAATTAAAACGCATCAGCATTAAAACATATGTTATGTGGTACTGTCAAAATTAAAATTGCAAAAATCATATTAAAAGCGAAAAAATGTAATACTTGAACTCACAATTTGTAGCACCTATTCGACGCTGTATAAGCCAGTGGTGCCCCTCGTCGTCGGCTTATTCGAGTGGAAATGGTGAGCATTTCCCGATTTCATCGCCAGAACAGCTGAGCTAGCTTTCGGGGTTGGCGGACATCGTCTCACAAGATGTACTTTCTCTTCGAATATCCTTCTTGAAAATCTGCCACCTAATCAACGTTTTGTTCTCCTTCTCTGCTATCCTGGTCTGGCTACGGCGCAAGTCTCGTTAACATCAGGCTACTTGTGATCTGATTGGCTATCGCAACTGTCTCTCAACTCTATGTGTTCTCAAATTCATCCGCTAACGGTCCTGATGAGTCATCATCGGCGGTCACTCGAAGCGAGTATGACGATCCTCCTGGTAGGGGGTATCCCTTAATGGAGGATGCCTGTGCGTTACTTTGTTTAACGTGGGGAGACTGGTGTACAGACAGTCACCACACGATCCTTGACAGATCTGGGTCAGGGACCAGTGGCATGGAGTCCAAGACGACTGGGGACCCTTTTCTGCTACAGCCTTCATCCGCCCTCACAGCCGTTGTGACGCTCCATAGGGTTAGCATTCATCCTCCGCCTGTTCCACCGTTGAGGTCTTGGGTTGTTATTTCCCCATAACTGGGTCCACATGGATGTGGGGGTGCCTTCCTCCACCATCGCAGCCGTTATGGTAGTTCTTACATCTACCGTCTTCTGCCTGCTCCGCCGTTGATGTCTTCACCGTATCCCTGGCTAGGGGGCAGTCAGGTACTAGGCCTTTGCCAAGGGCCACCTGGGGTAACAGTAGTAAAAGGGTTAACCTCCTAGTGCCCCCGGATGCACTTTAACGTCATGCCCAGGACAATGATGAGTATCCAATCACAGGACGCATAAACGTCACGTTCAACGTGAGGCCATCTAGAAGGCCTTACTGACAACAACTCATGATCTGATTGGCTATCGCAACTGTCTGTCAAATGTTTGTCCCCGTTCGGTTACAGCACACGGACGCCCGCATTGTTGATTCTGAAGGCCTCTGGCAGATTTTGTACAGCATGGCAACATAAGCTAGCCGATTTCTGATTGGATACAAACTAAAACTAAAAACAACAGCACTGGAACGAGCATAATAAGACATGAAGAGAATATGAATACTTTTAGATATTTAGGGAAAGTAAATACAAAAATAATTGGATCTTTAATTATGATCATGATTTCTGGTTATGTTAGGCCAGCAGTGAAGGCCTTGCTGGCCCTGACGGCACACCACTGCCTTCACGTGACTACAAGGCGCCTTTTTTTGGGACCAACTCTGAACCCGAGTTGTGCATACTCTCTCGATAGACGGCTGTGGTTTGGTCAAATGGGAACAAATGAAATTCTCCACTAAACTCCTGGTACTCTTTTCAGTCTGGTAGATTAAGGGGGGAAAAAAAGTCAAAACATCCTCCCTAAGGATTGAGCAAAGGCGCAAAGGTTGCGTTTTGGTTTTGTGCACTGATTCAGATTTACCAGACAGTTTATGCAACGATGTGGTGAAGCAGGACCACAGACATCAACCAAGACAAATTCCAGGTCATGTGTCGTCTTCACAAGTGAAAGCAGCAAGTGCCGCCCCCTCCCCACTCCTTCTCAGAGCATGAGAACACAATTCTCTTTCTGAGATAAATACCGCTCCATCTGTCTGGCGCTGTAGCGCTACGAGTGCCAACAGCAGAGCCCTTAAGGAGACACTTAACGTCTGTGTGTATATTTCTTTCCACAGTCTGATTGAAGTAAAACACAGCTTTTTAAATGTATCATTTCAAGTCAACGCCGTGCCCCAAATGAAAACACCTTCTCGTAAAAAGCACACTTAATTGAAGGCTACAGGTTTTCACATTCAAGATTTTTTTTTGTCTTCCAAATCAATATTCTCAACTTGTTTCCAAACAAATTAAAGCAGTCATTGTAAGACTGATCTCCCTAAGGACAGAGACTGAGAGACTGAAAGCAGTTTAAAATTTCAAGACAAAAAAAAGAAGATGGAAACCAAATCCTGCATGATCTCACATCGAGAAGAGTGAGATATATGGGGAAATATATCAACCAAAAAAGAGAGCAGGGATGCTATTTCTGTTTTGAGACAGAATGGGACAGAATATTCAAAAAGCCAAGGTAGAAAATAACCACGAGATCACAATTCTAAATGTTCCTCATACATTTGTCCTTATACAATAATATAATAAAAAAAAGTGTGACAATAACAACCAGTTGACATACTTTCCATCACGTAAGACAACACTCCTCGTGTCATTCCTGTATTTTCGCCATAAAAACAAGATCTACAGGAAGCTTCGCCGGTACCTAAAAACCTCAATTAGGTTCATCAATATTTGATGGAATCGCTGCAATGTCCCCTTCCTCCCCCTTCCAGAGCCCCTGTGTCTTTAATTGTTGGCCCAAAGCGCTGGAGGCAGACACGACTTGCTCCGTAATGGAAGGCTGTGGTCCCTAACACGATATTGAGTTTAGCTGTCTGAGTGTGCGGCGGATGGAGAAAGGTGGATAAAAGTCATAGGGTGGTGAATAAAATATTAAACATGAAGCGTTAAGGAAGGTGGCCAAACTTTTTTTTTCCTATCAAGGGCCACAAACAGAACTGAAGAGGAATTAGAAAAATCAAAGGATGAATGGTCCCCACTTTGATGTGACGTGTGTTTATTATACACACTGAAACCAACCCAAGGCGTTTTGATATACAGTCGTGGTCAAAAGTTTACATACACTTGTAAAGAACAAAATGTCATGGCTGTCTTGAGTTTCCAATAATTTCTACAACTCTTATTTTTTTGTGATAGAGTGATTGGAGCACATACTTGTTGGTCACAAAAAACATTCATGAAGTTTGGTTCTTTTATAAATGTATTATGGGTGTACTGAAAATGTGACCAAATCTGCTGGTTCAAAAGCATACATACAGCAATGTTAATATTTGGTTACATGTCCCTTGGCAAGTTTCACTGCAATAAGGCGCTTTTGGTAGCCATCCACAAGCTTCTGGAAAGCTTCTGGTTGAATTTTTGACCACTCCTCTTGACAAAATTGGTGCAGTTCAGCTAAATTTCTTGGTTTTCTCACATGGACTTGTTTCTTCAGCATTGTCCACACGCTTAAGTCAGGCCTTTGGGAAGGCCATTTTAAAACCTTAATTCTAGCCTGATTTAGCCATTATTTTACCTTTTTTGTCGTGTGTTTGGAGTCATTGTCCTGTTGGAACACCCAACTGCGCCCAAGACCCAACCTCCGGGCTGATGATTTTAGGTTGTCCTAAAGAATTTGGAGGTAATCCTCCTTTTTCATTGTCCCATTTACTCTCTGTAAAGCACCAGTTCCATTGGCAGCAAAACAGGCCCAGAGCATAATACTACCACCACCATGCTTGACGGTAGGGTGGTGTTCCTGGGATTAAAGGCCTCACCTTTTCTCTTCCAAACATATTGCTGGGTATTGCAGCCAAACAGCTCAATTGTTGTTTCATCTGACATCACATGGACAAAGATAAGACCTTCTGGAGGAAAGTTCTGTGGTCATTATGTGACATTATGTTCTTTACAAGTGTATGTAAACTTTTGACCACGACTGTAGTTGACTATAGGGGTGTAACAATTCGTTTCAGCAACAATTTGATTCAATATTTGTGGTCGCCAATACGATTCAGGGACAATATTTTTTCTTAGAACGATACGAAACGATACAGTGAGTTGACATTGATTCAGTAACTTCTAAGCAAAACAAATCATTGTGACAGTGAAATAAATCCTGCATACTGTACACTATAGGTGAAGTTTGCTATATTTATTGTAAGGGAGTTATGTATAAATGAATTATGGATACAAACAGGCAAGTAAACAATTAATTATTTTAATAAACACTTTAGGTTGAATTAACAAGAGAACAATTTTTTTGCACACATTTCAAACAGTCAAGCAATTTTCAATGAAAGTACAGTAACCAACATTTTAACAGTAGAATTACCTGATTAATAAAGTTCCCTGAACCGGCTTTACAGTATATGTCCTCTACCCTGGTATCGCCAATGAAGGTCAGCGTCCCAGGTGTGCAGAAGCATGTATGCCCCCTCATCCGTGTTGATGGTGTTGGCCCCTTGCTTCCTCATTTCCATTTCCTCCTTCACCCTAATTTTGTATTTACTTCTGTCTTATGAAATTACTTTTCCTTGTGTCCCGGATATCAGTGCTTTGCAGTAACGTGCACTAGCTGTCATTTCCGTTCTGTCTTTTGTGGTTTAAAGTTGTGTTGTGGCTTTTGCAATTGTGCTGTAGCTGAAAGTTATGATATTGTAATGCCTGGCAGCAGAGAAGGAGATACAGTCGGAAATACGTTCTCAGACGCTTTCTTAACAAGCGGTAACAAACTCAGGGGACAGGGAGTCAAAACACACATATGCTAGAGTTGCTGTTAGCCACAACTCAGGTTTAGACACTCGGCACACAGACACCCCAACTTGTACATGTCACACACAACAGCACTCTCTAAAAGACCCACAGACACACATATCATACCAAAGAGTATAAAAATGAGACCCATTACCTCCCTGCTTGACACTCAGCATCACGGGTTGCAATTGGGGGTTAAATCACCAGAAATGATTTCCGGGCGCGGCCACCGCTGCTGCCCACTGCTCCCCTCACCTCCCAGGGGGTGATCAAGGGTGATGGGTGAAATGCAGAGAATAATTTCGCCACAACAATTTGTGTGTGTGACAATCAGTGGTACTTTATCTTTATATCACAAATATTACACTATTGTCTGGTGGCGTTTGCGTTTGTTATGACATTCTAGACCACCGTAAATATCCGCTAGTATAACTTCTTTATTATTAAAAATGCTGAACTTCATATAAAGGCTGCAGTTCGGAAATCCAATGTTTTCCTTTTTCTATTATCGACAAAATTGATCAATTCCCTTTTAAAACGATATTTGACTGATTCCTATCTCTTGGAAGGCAAACTTGCAGAACACAGATTGATATACTTAAAATTTAAATCGATAAATCAATGCATCGATCAATTGTTACCCCTCTAGTTGACTACTAGTTGAAAACTGTTACATTTTCTGATTATACAAGCACTATATTATATAGCCCATCACTGTTGGCTTTAACACACTTTTTGTGTCTTTTTACGCATTGAAATCAGAAAGGACGCGCATTTCCGGTAATAGATTTTTTTTTTTTACCTACCCTGCCTTCTCTGGGTCAAACTCTTTGCTAGTTTTTTTAACCGATTATCGCTTTCCGCCGGTGTTGTGTTTTGTTTATATTTGCCGAGTCAAAAAAGCTTACAGGTGAAATGTAATTTAGAAAAAGTTGCAATGTTGACTAATAAAACAAATCTGTTTTTTTTAAACTGTCATTGCTCAAAACATAATATTGAATCAAAATCAATGTTTTTTATGACTAATTGACCTATCCAAGGCTCCGATTACTTCACATCAAATATTCCACTTTGAAAAATATTTTTTGTGGAATATTTTGCTTATTTTTTGTTTTTGCCATAAAAAAAACAGTTTTCTTAAAAAAAAAGGGCAGAAAACAAACAAACAAAAAAATTACATAAAAAAATATAATCTTAAAATTGACGGATAGATCTGAAGTTGATGTAGACTCTAGAGATTTAAGCGTTAAATAAATAATGTATGTATGCCCTGGCACACCATTATCATCATTTCATGACCCAAGCAAAAACACTTTACACTTTTATACTGAAATAAATACACCTACAACTTATTAAATAAAAATCTACAAACTACAAGCAGCGGTAAAGTTTAGACCCATGAAGGAAAAAAGAAAGTGAATAAATGTTTATAACTGAATACATTTACATATGCATAAACATGTGTTTTCTTTTGTATAATTTGTTTAATGAATTAAGTAACGTTTATGACAACCTTTTTCCAAAACACAATATAGAATGTGAGATATAACAGGATAATGCATACATTTATCATTTGTTTTCAAAACGGTTACAAAAAAGTGGAACCCCTAAAATTTACTGTGGGACCACATTTTTATGATATGATGGGGTCCCTGAGAGCCCATTTTGAAAATTCCTAGCGCCAACACTGCCCATTATATGTTTACAGTCGTTTACACTATATTATTACTATGTTTCTTAAACAATCAATATTTGTTTTCTGGAGATCAATAAAACATTTTTGGAATTATGGGAACGTGATGGGTAAAATGTGTATTTTTGTATGTAAATAATGAAAGTCTTTATTTTGAGTATGCTTGATAAAGTTTTCCCTTCTTCGGATACAGATTGATAGTTGAAATTTCTTGCAATGTAGGGATTTTTTTTTTTTTTTACCATATTATCGTATAGTATTGCTATTGCTGCCAAAATATGACATCGTGTTGCAAGTTAGCCAGCAATTCCAACCACTAGTGCAGACAGTTTGATTGGCCTTTTTTCCTCAATTGGCCATCGGTGCAAATGCTTCCTATTGGCTAGAAAGCCCAAATGGTTAACTAGTGGTATTCCTACTCTACACATGCATGTGCTCTGTCTCTGTGTGGACCTGAAACAGATTTCTCCTGTCAGACAGAGAGCGTCTAGTTCAGGGGTGTCAAACTCATTTTAGCTCAGGAGGCCGCATGGAGGAAAATCAATTCCCAAGTGGGCCGGAATGGTAAAATCATGGCATGATAACTTAAAAATAAAGACAACTCCAGGGTGTTTTCTTTCTTTTACTTTGGCCAAAAATAGAACAAGCGCATTCTGAAAACGTAAAAATCACAAATAATCCTCTGGACAAAACACTTTAAGTTTGTTGAACATTCTGAGGAAATTGGTGCAGTTTAGAAAACACAATGAGCTTAGACTTCGTCTCAGTGTATCTACAAAGCCAGGATTAAACTTTAAATCACAGTCTCTCTGGGATTGAACAAAAAACACAACATATAAACTCTTCTAGGTATCAAATACCTCCTTTGTCATGTCCACGTATCAATCCAGTGCTAACTCAACAAACCGTAAGAAACGGAAGTAAAAACTATTCGAAAGATTCAAGTTTTCTCGTGTTGGACGTAGACATTATGGGGGAGTAAGGGTGCCAAATAACAATGTGTTCGAAGCAGAAGACATAAAACGGCAGGTTTTAAGTTTCATTTGGGTTGAGGAGGAGGAGCCACAGTCACCTTTACTGTGTACCTCTTGCTAGTCCTAACAGAATTGCTATTGTGACATCCAGTGGACACATTTAGAACAGCAGTTTCTTTCATTAAAAAAAAAAATGCAGCTCATTTTAATACTCGTGAAAATCCTCACGCGGGCCGGATAAAACCTGTTCAGGCCGTACGTATGACACCCCTGTTCTAATGTGTATTTTATCTGATTTTAAAAAAGTCTTGCACTGCTCATATTGCTTTCTCTCCCTCTCTTGTCAATAGTGCCTTTTTAATATTGTCAAGTCTAGGCATCAACAACATTAACAATTCATAAGTTTGACACCTCTGGTCTAGCTCTACATGACCATCTCCGCCTCCCTTTCACCTTCTTGGCATCAAGCAATGGCTTCCTCCTCCTCCTCCTCCTCTATCTCCCTCTCAGGACCTCTGAGCTTGTCCTGGGAGGTGCCTTCACTGGAGGGATTCCTCTTCATTGACTTCTGGGCTAAATTGATTTAATAGCCAACGCTCGGGTCCCGTTTCTCACAGTGTCCTCTTTCAAACAGTGGCAGGCTCCGTCACGCCCTGCCATATTTTCTCCACTCAGGATGTCTGGGCTATTTTCCAGGGCGTATTGGAATAAGAACTGACGAATCCCTTCCAAGGTCCCAAAGAGATAATCTCCTGTCATTTCTGATTTGCATAATATTATTTAAAATTTAATGTAATGGCATTAAGCTATGGAGGACCCTCCCTTTCCTGTGAGCACACATCTGTTTGTGATGTGTGTGTGTGTGTGTGTGTGTGTGTGTAGGGACAATACCGGGGGAGTTTGTCTGTGATAGAGTAAAAGGAATCCCCCCCGTCTCTTCCTATCTTCCCGGAGCGACCCCCACCTTCCAATCTGTGCCAGCGAACACAGACTAGGGCCGCAATGTGCAGAGATAATCAACAGATAGCTCAAAGTAGATGAAAGAGGCATCAGATCTCTCCTCGCACAGAGAGAGACACAGTGAAGCGCTATAACAAAGCAGGGTGGGTACAGGGGGTACGGGGCCAAGGCATAGCCCAAAGGACAGGAGTGCCGGATAGCAATCCATTTGTCAGATGTGTACGTGTCCTACTTAGATGGCTGCGATGGGACTCAATTAACTCGAACCAAGACGGGCTGATAAATTAATGTATTAATGAATACAATGGAAGGAAGAATTAAAAGGACAGGAGCTTGTTTATTTTCTTTTTGGCCAGGCCAAACATGCAAAACAATATTATTGTTAGGCAAGGGGGGAGGTCAGCGACCCCGCATGTGGCTCTTTAGTGCCGCCCTAGTGGCTCCCTGGAGCATTTTTTAAAAATAATTGAAAATGGAAAAAGATGGGGGAAAAATATATATTTTTTGTTTTTAGTATGTTTTTTGTTTGAGGACAAACCTTCCCAATTGTTTTAAAAGCCCACTGTTTAAAAAGTGTATGTGTATGCTTCGCAGAACATCATTTTGTCCTACTAATTTTGGCGGTTCTTGAACTCACCATAGTGTGGACTGTGACGCAACAGTTTGTTTACATATAAAATCTTCCACTTATTCTTTGTCTCATTTTGTCCACCAAAAGTTTCATGCTGTGCGTGAAAGCACAAAGGTGAACTTTGTTGATGTTATTGACTTGTTGGAGTGCTAATCCGGCATATTTGGTCAGTGCATGACTGCAAGCTAATAAAGGCTAACATGCTATTTAGGCTAGCTGTGTGCACATATTGCATCATTATGCCTCATTTGTAGGTATATTTGAGCTCATTTAATATAATTTACTTTTATCGTCTTTGTGTATATATATATATGTTTTCACTGCTGGACTCTAGAAAGAGGTTCCACACTCTCCGTAGCAGAACTTCCAGGTTCTGTAACAGCTTCTTCCCTCAGGCCATAACACTCTTGAACGCATCATAATAATCCCCTCAATCGCTGGAATATAAAGACAATATAACATACATCCATAAACGTGGATGCCTATGCAAAAGTGCAATATATTTATCTGTACAGTAATCTATTTATTTATATCTGCACCTTATTGCTCTTTTATCCTGCACTACAACGAGCTAATGCAACAAAAGTCCGTTCTTATCTGTACTGTAAAGTTCAAATTTGAATGACAATAAAAGGAAGTCTAAGTCTAAGTCTAAATATAATTTAGTTTTGCGTGTCATTTCAGATAGTTGTTTGTGTGCCATGTTGTTCCAGACCACAGCAAACATTACCTAGCTTGCTAAAGATTGTAAGAAATCTATTAAAAGAAGACAGCCTGCCATTTCCTTAAAAACTTGGACACACACATCTATACCTTTGGCCATTAAAAGCCAGTAATTTCCAGGAGTTATCTCACCTTCTGAGTAGCCTCTGATTTACTAAGGCTTTCTAATGTTGTAAAAATGTGTAGAATAAATATTAAATTTCAACATTTCTGACAACCAAGATTTTCCTGTGACAGTCATTTTGATAGTAGGCTTTTATAGCTAATATAGACACTTACGCCATGTGTTGCCTTCATTATAACACTTAAATAGGACTTTTAAAGTCATTTTGATAGTAGGCTAATATAGACACTTACATCACGTGTTGCCTTCATTATAACACTTATATAAGACGTTTAAAGTCATTTTGATAGTAGGCTAATTTAGACACTTACATCATGGGTGGACTTCATTATAAGACTTATATACTGCTTTTCATTTTTTACGGCTCCAGACAGGTGGGTTTTTGTATTTTTGGTCCAATATGGCTCTTTCAACGTGTTGGGTTGCCGACCCCTGGGATAAGTTGATTATATAACAGGCAATTCAATAAATGTTGTTTAAAAACAGATTTTTTTGAAACAGGCCCTGTCTTATTGGTGCCGTATCAACGAGTCAGGTCCAGACGGGAGCCGGTCCTTGGTTGAAAATGGTGTAATGTAATGCCTCACCACAAGTGGCGCTGTCAGCAAAACCCAAACAGAGTTGTGTATAGAGAGAGTATCGAGAACCCGATTTCAAGCGGTCTCCTCAAAGATAAGTCAAAAGGCACTCACGCGACTACAGGGCACCGTGTTACAGTTTGAAGCCACAGCTAAGTGTCACTGCACTTCCTCATTATACATTTATTTCAATAGAAGAGTGTTTGCCGAGTGTATATTTCCGTTTAAACATGCCCTGTTGTGCGGCATGCAGATGTGGCACTCTTAAAACGGTCCCCTCAACCCAGAAAGGAGAAAAATATGGGAAGCGAAAGTTCGCCAGGAAGGCTGGAGAGACAATAACAACAGTTTATTGTGCAAGGTAAGCAAGCATGCATACAAACGTGGTACATCACACGCTCAGTTAACAGTGAATTAATACACTTCGCCTGACAAAACTTTGCTTCAAAATTGCACTTTTTTTCAGCATGTGTTACTAATAATCCAAACAAAACTAATAATTATTGCAGTAAAAAGCTGCATCAGTTCAGTATTCAAGTTAATATGGTGATAATGATATTCGGAAGCCACGACTCCCCACAGCAATACCTATAAAAAAAAAAGCAAAAGTAAAAGCACAGGCATACATAATGCAGTGATTACACGCAATATATCGGAGGCAAACACCACAGTTGACAAACTTCACACGAGTCATATTTTTTCCGTAACTGTTGGTCCAAAGCTGATGAAGATTGTAGCTGTTGCTGAGAGTTTGCAGGCTTTAAATACATGTCATGAATGAATAAATATTAATAAATAAGTTAATGATGCAGTTATAAAATATTATTAGAAAATGCGTGATTGTAAAATCTCCTGAGCAAAATGTAAATGTATTGTGTTAATTGTGTTGCAAAGCGGAACGATTGTTGTGATGTTGCGACCCCACGGACAGTAAACAAGGCAGAACATGCAAGAGGGGAGGGTGCTTGAGCACGTTGTCTTCAGCTCCTCGAAAGATTTAAGTGTATTCGATGATTTGTGCAAAACTTCAAGCAAGTGATTATTAGAACCTCTTTTCGTTACAAGCAGCCAACGACGTATTGTATTTTTGTAATTGAATTTATTTCCGAGTATTTATTGATGTGAAATCAAAGTCTGATGTACTGTATTGTACTGTATTTTGTAAGTTCTCACGGCGTGTTGGCGTGGATGGTGTGTACAGCAAGAAAGACTCAATAAACGCCCGTTTTACAAAAAATAACTTCCCTGTGTTGCCGTGTATCGAAAGGAGCTACAAAGATGTTGGCAAAATGAGGGTAATACGTTTATTTTTGGTAGTCTTGTATTTTTTTAGGTACTTTTCGCTGGCGGGAGTGTGTTAGAGAGCCGCTGGTCACTAAACACTGCATGAAAATAGCGGTGAAATGCATCAAAAACGTCCGCAAAATTGCCCCAAAATTATTATTATTTATACTACTTTGACGAAATAAAAGTTTATGAGCTGGAGTATGTTTTGACTTATTATTTTGGTTTGTTTCGTCAGGAAAAGTAACATCAGACTGACTCAATTGCATGCTTCCGGTCGCAGCCGCACACGTCCTAGGTATCAAACATGGCGCCTCCGGTTCAGTTGTTCATACCCTCTCTATATGACTCTGAACCCAGACAGACACCAAAACTGTATTCAACCCAATGAGGAAATGTAGGCATCTGTGGAAGCAACAAAAAAAAAACAATTAAAAAGTTCAAAATCAACAAAATGATTCCCGAGCGCGGCCACCACTGCTGCTTACTGCTCCCCTCACCTCCCAGGGGGTGGATCAATGGGATGTGTCAAATGCAGGGAGTAATTTCAGCACACCTAGTGTGTGTGTGACTATCAGTGGTACTTTAAAGGCCTACTGAAACCCACTACTACCGACCACGCAGTCTGATAGTTTATATATCAATGATGAAATCTTAACATTGCAACACATGCCAATACGGCCGGATTAACTTATAAAGTGCAATTTTAAATTTCCCGGGAAACTTCCGGTTGAAAACGTCTATGTATGATGACGTTTGCGCGTGACGTCAATGGTTGAAGCGGAAGTATTGGGACACATTGTATCCCAATACAAACAGCTCTGTTTTCATCACAAAATTCCACAGTATTCTGGACATCTGTGTTGGTGAATCTTTTGCAATTTGTTTAATGAACAATGGAGACTGCAAAGAAGAAAGCTGTAGGTGGGATCGGTGTATTAGCGGCTGGCTGCAGCAACACAACCAGGAGGACTTTGACTTGGACAGCAAACGCGCTATCTGACGCTAGCCGCCGACCGCATCGATGATCGGGTGAAGTCCTTTGTCGCGCCGTCGATCGCTGGAACGCAGGTGAGCACGGGTGTTGATGAGCAGATGAGGGCTGGCGTAGGTGGATAGCTAATGTTTTTAGCATAGCTCTGTCAGGGTCCCGTAGCTAAGTTAGCTTCAATGGTGTCATTAGCAACAGCATTGCTAGGCTTTGCCAGGCGGTACAGCATTAACCGTGTGGTTACAGGTCCAGAGTTTGGTAGTATTGTTGATCTTCTGTCTATCCTTCCAGTCAAGGGCTTATTTATTTTGTTTCTATCTGCATTTAAGCACGATGCTATCACGTTAGCTCCGTAGCTAAAGTGCTTCGCCGATGTATTGTCGTGGAGATAAAAGTCACTGTGAATGTCCATTTCGCGGTCTCGACTCTCATTTTCAAGAGGATATAGAGGTGGTTTAAAATACAAATCCATGATCCACAATAGAAAAAGGAGAAAGTGTGGAATCCAATGAGCCCTTGTACCTAAGTTACGGTCAGAGCGAAAAAAGATACGTCTTGCACTGCACTCTAGTCCTTCACTCTCACGTTACTCATTCACAAATCTTTCATCCTCGCTCAAATTAATGGAGTAATCGTCGCTTTCTCGGTCCGAATCGCTCTCGCTGCTGGTGTAAACAATGGGGAAATGTGAGGAGCCCTTCAACCTGCGACGTCACGCTACTTCCGGTACAGGCAAGGC
>NC_084732.1:22842201-22894510 GCF_033978785.1 Entelurus aequoreus
GCTGAATTATGAATCCAATGACAAGAAGCACTCTGAAGGCTCTTTCCAAGCACTGCAATCTCTCAAGATTGCTCTTATTTTTTTACTTCTTTCTTTTATTTAACGCCACCTCCCGTCCTCTTTCGGTCGCTCCCACATTCTTAAGGAGAAAAAGTTTCAAACGCTGATAACACACATTTTGATAAAACTGACAAGGGACTCAATTAAGGCCTCCCCCTCCCCCCTGTCAAAGCCCGTGTGATATTTTATTAAGTGGCGGCACGCCATACGACGAATACATCAAGCGACAACATCTGTAGACGAGAAGATGGCAGCAGTCGGGTAAGAGGGACACGTGTTGCCACTTTCAGGAAACATCAGTCAAAGCTCACTTCATCACTCAACATTTCAGAGGCCTCCATATTTGGATGTGCGCTGAAATTTCTAATAAAGTCGTGGAGTCTATAGAGCATATCGCTGCCCTCATTTCCGCAGCTTCATTTTCAACACACGAAACACAAAAGGCCGCTGGTATTGTGCTTTTGATAACGAACCAAAAGAACAAGCGCAATGAGGATTCTGGCAACGCTAAAAAAAAAAAGGAAAAACAAGCAAAGGCTGATTTTATCTTTTAGAAAGCAGATTTTTGGGTGAACGAAAGTTTCGGACGATTCTAAGTCAAATATACCACAAGCATAGCATGCAAATTTAAGCACAATATAGACTAATTAGAAAGTCAAGAAAAGACCAAGGTAGATTCAGGCCAAGTGAGGCATACAGTGGTCAAGTGCAAGTTGATACCATGTCAAGACCAACACTTTGGAGAGTCGAGATTGAGTTACTGAGGACCTATTAGTGTTGTCCCGATACCAATATTTTGGTACCGGTACCAAAATGTATTTCGATACTTTTCGATAATTTTCTAAATAAAGGGTACCACAAAAACTTGTATTATTGGCTTTATTTTAACAAAAAATCTTAGGGTACATTAAACATATCTTTCTTATTGCAAGTTTGTCCTTAAATAAAATAGTGAACATACAAGACAACTTGTCTTTTAGTAGTAAGTAAACATACAAAGGCTCCTAATTTAGCTGCTGATATCAGCAGTAACATATTGTGTCATTTATCATTCTATTATTTTGTCAAAATTATGAGATACAAGCTGTAGAAAATGGATTAGTAATCTACTTGTTCATTTTATGTTAATATCAGGTTATTTTCTGATTTAACATGTTCTACTACACTTCTGTTAAAATGTAATAATAATTGCTTCTTCTGTAGTTTGGATGCTTTACATTAGTTTTGGATGATACCACACATTTGAGTATCAATCCGATACCAAGTCGTAACAGGATCATACATTGGCCATATTCGAAGTCCTCATATGTCTAGGAACATATTTCCTGAGTTTATAAACATAATATAAATTTAAAAAAACAAAAGATGTTGTGATGCCAAAACATATCGATGTAATCATAGTAGTATCGAATAGATACACTCTTGTACTTGGTACCATTACTGTGGATGTTAGGTGTAGATCCACCAATGGCGTTAGTTTACATTTTGACGCCGTTTAGCTACGGTGTGTAGTGAAGCATGTTCAGCTATTCCTCGTCCTGCAGGGGTGATACTTGTAAGAAACGTACTTTATTTGTCGCCATGGAGGCGAGGATTAGTGATTTAGAAGTAGCTACAACACTGCAGACTGCGGATGGACTTTAGCCGCTAGCTAGCTAGCCAGGTCTTAAAGCACCTCTTCCTGAGGGCGTTTCAGTGTTATAATTTCACCTGTATCGTTAATTTTTAAGCCAAAATGCAACAAAATGGGGGGGGGGGGGGGGGGGGAGACGACAAGGGGGGGGGGGGGGGGATAGAGTACAGAATATGATTTATTAGTATCGCGGTACTATACTAATGCCAGTATACCGTACAACTCTAGGATCGATTATGCAAAACCAACTTGTTGTACCTACTGGTACCTGTTTTGCTATATTTGGGATCTGCATAAGACCTGAAAATGTGAAATCAAACAATGGAGGGATTGCGGAGATTTATAAAACAATCTTCCCCAGTTGTGACATCAGCAGATATCGCCATATGTGGTAGATATTTAACCAAAGAGCTTTGCGCGAGTCCGTCTTTGTAGTCTGACGCTTTAGTCAAAGGGCTGCTTTTCCTCCATCCTCTTGTTGTGGGGCAGACTGTCTTTTACATGCACATGATTCCTCCGCTGTTGCCATTTCTGATACAAAAGTATGGTATAGTACAAAGTTTCGTCATGCCTAGAGTCAGGACCAAACATGGTGAGAATGTGTTTCAGTAATATGCTCCTCAAATCTGATAGTCTTCCAGAAGATGTGAAACAGGCCTCACCGTTGGCAATGTTCAAATCCAGGCTAAAAATACTTTAATTTAATTGTGCATATTACAACTAAAAGTATTTAATCTACACTATTTGACTGATTTTATTTAATGTGAATTATGATTATATTTATGATTGTACATTTTTATATTTTTGCCTACTTAAAATTTTCTGTAAAGCATTTTGAATTGCCTTGTGTATGAATTGTGTTCTGTCCCAAACTTGCCTTGCCAATAGTTTTAACGTAAATAAGACCGCCCACAAAATGAAGCATCCTGAAGAGGGGGGCTTGAAGACTGTGAAACAATCTATGCAACATCTTGACCAAAGAACCACCATTAAATGTTATGTAGACCACAAGGAAGTGTTTTAAATGTAGAAAAAAAATCATAATATGACCCTTTTAAGACCAAGATCAAAGCAACGTTTGACCAAAATGCTGAGGAGTCAAGACCAAGATTGGACCAATGTGAGATAGTCAAGACCGAGACTTTGAGGAGCAAGACCAAAATACAGCTACTGTAATGGGAGTTGTAAGACATAGTCAAGAAAAAGACCAAGGCAGATTAAGACTAAATTAAAAGACTAAGACTTTGCGGAGTTGTCTTGGCTGAATGAGCATGTATCGGACACCTCGGGCTCCTCAGACGCATCCTTGCTCATCCATGCAGACTGGACACTGGCCGAGAGTTAGTGGGCGGCCGAGGGTGGAGTCAGCTCTCTTGGTTGCTTTGTTGGGTCTGCTCCTGTCTCTGGCCAAAAATATTTTGTTTCTGTTTGCCGCGATGGGGACTATACAAATGGCGGCATGAAGGAATGTAACAATATGAATATTTCACACCATGGTCATTGTGACCAAAATTTGTACGATTATTATTATCATGGTATTGTGCTAAAAAAAAATAAAGTACTTTATTCACCTATTAAAAAATTCAACCAAGTTTATTTTCTTTTAAAATAGCCATCATTTTGTTATTAAGAGTTTTTAGATGTTTATCATCTTCTGTCTTAAATTGTAAATATTTTAGAGTGTTTAATGATAAAAGCAAATCCAGTTTATGTGACGTCATGGGGGTTCACTTCCTGTTGTAAACACATCCGTGTATGGCTTTTCACATGTATCACTCTTTGTAGGTTCAATGTGAAAACTTAATTGCACAGACAGCAATGGGTTCATACAAGTTTAGATCAGGGTATGACGTTTGTAACGGGGAAAGCTAGCGAATAGTGCGCCAGCTGCTTCTCCATCAAATGAAAAGTATCACCGGACCTTGGGTTTATCAAAGTGTGGTAATCCATCATGGTTTTATGACAATTCTAATTTGAAACGGTAATAACAGTTGAGAATTTTACCACGGCGTATAATTAATTTTGGGTACATCCCGAGCTACATCACAAAGAAGCATAAGCAAAACACAGTTGAAAGCTATTCAATAATTAAAAGTCACAACATGGGACGTCTTGTAAGATTTTATAGTCTTAAACTATACGCTAACACAATACAGGACTTGACACATGATGACAATTAGATCAGTGTGACTCGTAATGTCTTCCTTGATTTTCTTCTTATTTCCAATTGTAAGACTTTAGATGTGTTGGAACTTCAAGGTTCCAATGTATATATCATTGGTGTGCCGTCAGGCCAGTAAGGCCTTATCTGCTGGCCTAATATAAATCATGATCATAAATTAATAAATGTTCATTCTATTTTTTATTTACTTTTCATAAATATATAAAAGTATTCATCATCTTCTCTTCATGTCATACTAGACTCCAGTGTTGCTGTTTTTAAGTTAGGAGCTTTTATCCAATCAGAATTCAGCTAGCTTGTTGCCAGCGCTGTATGAATTCTGCTGGAGGCCTTCTGAATTAACATTAGTGGCAGCTGTGTAGTGTAAACGAGCAAAGGACGTTCAGTTAACAGACAGTTGCGATCAGATCAGGAGTTGGTGACAGTAGCCATCTAGGTAGCCTTACATTGAATGTGACTGTGATTGGATATTCACTTGTCACTCCCAAGTATCCAATCACAGGTTGTGCTTTACAAAAGCAGAAAGTGGCATCGGAGCCATACCCGGACAGCGGAGAAATCAGCGGTACTCACTTTTTTAACCAACAAAGAGGCAGAGCAAAACGTTGATTAGGTGGCGGATATATATTTGCAAGGGCAAGAAGGATATTTAAAGAGAGACCCTGGAAACGAGTTAAGCTGCCCTGGCGGTGAAATGGTTTGCCTGCCACTTCAACTCGAACCAACCAACTAAGAGCGGTACCAATGGCTTATACGGCATGAAATGGCCGTTACAAATTGTGAGTTCAAATATATTTTTTCACATTGAATATGTTTTTTTACAATTATTTTAGTTTTGACAGTACCACGTCCGATGCGGGTTTATTGATTTTTAAATGCGCCAAAAAATAGCCCATTTTGTACACTAGTGACGAATTGAGGTGATTCAATGCCCAGTTATGTGCAAGTGTGTTTCTGTATGGAATTTTTCAAGCATGTGGCGACGTAAATGATTGTATTTTGAGTGGTATTTGTTGAAGTCGGACTAAGTAGGACATCACAGAAGGCCTAGATGGGAAACGCACGGCCCGCCACTGGTATATATAGACATTGTGTCCATTATAATTTGTGTTGTGCTTTGTGGACTACCACAACTATCTGGGTGTTGAAGTTTTTTTTCCCTCTTGCTTCAATATAGCGTACAAATTAAAAGTCAGCCTACCGTTGTATGCTCATTTTAAGTTGCTCTGGTTGAGAGCCTCTGTAAAATACAACCAAATGTAAAAGTGGATGTAGCTCTCTGAATAACATGACATGCAGGTCTAGGCGTAGTATATTTGGAAAGTTCCTTCCTACTTTAAATTTCTCTTTAAATAAAAGTAAATCCTTGTGAGAGAGCAAACATTGTGGTGGTGTTAAAAAGAAAACAGCGTTGCTCTGATGCGCGGGGAAGACGCCACTGTGTTGCAGTAAGATGAAACTTTAATGTCTTTGTCTTTCTTGTAATTGAGATTGATCTTGCAGGATGCTGCACTCTGGTAAACAACACACACGCGATAAAAAAATAGATATACTCATATGTGTGTGTTGGTGCTGAAGCGGGTCTACAGTATGTGTCATCTGATCTGCGGGATGTTTGTGTGCCGCCGCCTTCATCTTCAAAATGGGCCCTGCACGAGCCCTTGGCGGAACTGACACTTGCTCGTACAGGATCTGGGCGCTGACCATACATAGTCTGTTTCATCCAGAACAAAAGCTCTGTCGGAGGACAGAAAAGACACAGGTTCAAAAGCAAACTCAGGCGTTAGGGGTTGCCCGGCCCTGGAAACATGAAACAATCAGTGTAAAAGTGTCCACTGCTAAGAGGGCCATGAAGCAACAGTGCAGGAATCAGTCACTATGAGGCAATATTGGAAGATCAAACACGGTTGTGTTGCTACTACTGATTAGTATGTTGCCATTGACATGATTTATGCATGATGTGTACAATCAAAGCATCCCCTTTGTGTAGATATCTTTGGGACGGGGGCTTGGGGTTCAGAGGACATATGCTAATGTGTGGATTGCACTTCACATGAATGATAAATGGTAAATGGGTTATACGCGTATAGCGCTTTTCTACCTTCAAGGTACTCAAAGCGCTTTGACACTATTTCCACATTCACCCATTAACACACTGATGGCGGGAGCTGCCATGCAAGGCCCTAACCACGACCCATCAGGAGCAGGGGTGAAGTGTCTTGCTCAAGGACACAACGAGGTTGGTAGAAGTTGGGGGATCGAACCAGGAACCAGCCACTCTCCCAACCGCGCCACGCCGTCCCCTGACTATTTCTTCACATAAAGGTCTCTGCTCGAGTAGATACCGCGCTCTGAATTATTTGTCACCCCGCCCCCACCAGGTGGCTGTAATGGCAAATACCAGGGGTGTCAAACTCATTTTAGATCGGGAGAAAAATCTACTCCTCAAGTGGGCAAGACTGGTAAAATCACGGCACGATAACATAAAAATAAAGACAACTTCAGATTGTTTTCTTTGTTTAAAAAATAGAACAAGCACATTCTGAAAATGTACAAATGATATTGTTTTGTTTTTGTTTTTCACACTTGCATGTTGCGGTTAACAGTACTTTATCTTTATTTGTCGTTATTTATACTTTCTGAATAAATTATGTGATAATGTTAATCAGTCAACTCATTGGTGTTAATTTTTAATATATCAAGATAAAAAATATAATATCAAAATCAAATTACAGGATGTTTTTTATGTAGTTTGCTCATTTTCCTCGACTGGTGCACTAACCAGGAGGCGTGTGGGTCGGATCACAGCTGACTCTTCTCACCCTGGACACACCCTATTCTCCCCTCTCCCCTCAGGCAGGAGACTACGCTCCATCCAGACCCACACCTCCCGCCACCTGAACAGTTTTTTCCCCTCGGCCATCAGGCAAACGAACAATAACTCCTAACAGCAGCTCCTTGAATTCCTTGAATCCCTTCTAAGTCTATCTGATAGCTCAGTCACAGCTCTTTTTATTGCCAAATATGTGTTATATGTGTTTTATGTCGCACGTTTGCACCAAGAAAAATTCCTAGTTTGTGAACCCGTTCTCAAACAATGGCAATAAAACTATTCTGATTCTGATTCTGATTCTGATTCTAACGTCATGTGGTTTATTTTGTTTACATATGTAGCATCATCTACAAAGATACAAAGAATTGCTATTGCGACATCTACTGGACACATTTAGAACAGCGGGTTCTTTCATTCAAACATTTCAGCTCATTTTTATACTTAGCAAACTCATCCCGCGGGCCGGATACAACCTGTTCGCGGGCCTGATCCGGCCTGCAGGCCTTTTGTTTGACACCCCTGGCTTATACTGTGACAGTTGATACCACCTGGTGTCACCGTCCACATACTTAGCCCAACAGTCTGCAGGTTTGACATGGCATCTGTAAAGCTGAAGAGTTTAAAGAAAAACCCTGTTGTACGCACCGACATCAGATCAATATTAAAAACTATAATTTTAGACTGCGACAATCCCAAAAGAAGCCTGTGAAATCCCAGAGGGAGGCTCAATGCTTCATTGCAATGATCAGCTCTGGCCCTGACTGGCAGCTGTGCTATTTTAATAAAAAGTAAAATCATATCATAAAACAATAAGCTAACCAGCCCTCCCGTCCCCTCATTCCTTCATCAGTTTCTTCCTCCGTCTCTCCCGGGTTATTTACCGCTGATGAATCTGTCAGCGCTGCTGCCGAACAAATAATGCTTGCCACTTGTGCCGTCATCAGCGTTTGAAGTGTACCGACACAGCACTTGATGAGCTAATACTCTGCAACATGACATTTACATACAGCCAGCCCGCGCCACTAAGTGTGTTTATTTGATCGGCTGCAGGCAGGAACCCGATAGGGTATTACAAAGTCTGTCATATGACTAACCTCTAATATAAAATTAATTTTGGCTTTGCCACTCTTGGATTCTTACAATATGAGTCATGGTGGCAACACAGAGGTGTCGAGTAGCAACATGTGAGTAGGTGAAGGCCTTTTGGAAATGAGGATCGGTGGAATTACTGTGGTGTATCAGCACAATAAACGGTCTGTGAAGGAAGTCTGACTAATGGAAATGCACTCAAAGTTCTATATAATGTGGTTGTTGGGGTCCATGAAATACTGATAGTTATTCCCGAGATTGTGTTTTATAAAAACCCCTATTTTTTACCTTTTTATATTTGAAAGAATAGAACGATCCCCAAACCAGACGTGACCTGAAGGGTGGATTGTGCTCCCACGTCACAGAATATGGCGGGCACTATCTACCAGTGGGATTGGACATAACTTGGTCGATATTTTGTCAATTTTATTCAGTAACATTTTTATTTTGTAACTTCCAGTTTTTGGAGGAAAAATGTAATGTTCACATTGCTGCTCATTCCCGCTGCTGTTTGGCTGTGCTCCTTTATCATCAAAGCTAAGTGCTATCTTTCTACATTGTGTGCTACCTAACATTTCACAGCATTGTTTAGCCCTTCGCCAACACATTTTGTAGTCCTAACGAATTGACAAAGCACTTGCTCTCTGTGTTTCACCGCTAGCTGCCCGGTCCAAAGCCCCTCTGCTCCGAAGACAGCAAGACCTTGAAAAATCGTGAGTTTGGCTTTGTGTTCATCTTGCACCTTTCTCATGGAGAGGCTTTGCCTGCAAGAGGGATGTGTCCGCCAGTTAGAAACGAGTAACTTCGAAACTTTAGATGCCGTGATCACACTTGCTGGCTTTAGCTCTATTGAGCTAACTAGCCCAGTTTTTAGCAGCCCTAAAGTGGAGTGAAATGACTAGAATGGCGGAAGCAGGGATCGAACCTGGAACCCTCAAGTTACTTGTCGGTCTACTCTTTATTAACAAGTCCAAATAACAAAAATAGCAAGCTAAACTGTCCTGTATGATCTGCTCTGCCAACACGCGCACACACACAGTACTCCCTTTGGTGCCCTCACAAATGATCAGAAATCAAAATAATCCCTAAGTTTAACAATCCTATTGCTCCACTAAGAACCAAGTAAAAAAAGTAAAATCCATATATACACACGTATATACACTACCGTTCAAAAGTTTGGGGTCACCCCAACAATTTTGTGGAATAGCCTTCATTTCTAAAAACAAGAATGGACTGCCGAGTTTCAGATGAAAGTTCTCTTTTTCTGGCCATTTTGAGCGTTTAATTGACCCCACAAATGTGATGCTCCAGAAACTCAATCTGCTCAAAGGAAGGTCAGTTTTGTAGCTTCTGTAACGAGCTAAACTGTTTTCAGATGTGTGAACATGATTGCACAAGGGTTTTCTAATCATCAATTAGCCTTCTGAGCCAATGAGCAAACACATTGTACCATTAGAACACTGGAGTGATAGTTGCTGGAAATGGGCCTCTATACACCTATGTAGATATTGCACCAAAAACCAGACATTTGCAGCTAGAATAGTCATTTACCGCATTAGCAATGTATAGAGTGTATTTCTTTAAAGTTAAGACTAGTTTAAAGTTATCTTCATTGAAAAGTACAGTGCTTTGCCTTAAAAAATAAGGACATTTCAATATGACCCCAAACTTTTGAACAGTAGTGTGTATGTATATATATATATATATATATATATATATATATATATATATATATATATATATATATATATATATATATATATATATACACACACATAAAAAAAAGTGGCAAACAACAGGCAATCTGCAGGTTTAGAACCACAACCTCTTTGAATAAGTCTCACTCACTTACTGTATTTGTGATTTCCTAATGATGAAACTGCTTTTAATGTGGAAAAAAGACTCATTCCTGAGCAGGAGGCAACCAAACAACATCAAAGTTCACACACACAACAAAAAATGCAATTTATTCAATAAAATCAATATGGGCAAATTAACCGCAGTATTATATCAATTGTGCCAGATTTAGTTAGACTAAATCAAATAAAAAACACTGAAGGAGTTGACATTAAAAAAATGAATGACCACCTGCGTATCTTTGTATTTCGAATACATCGGTAGCAAATAATGTCAGTGTGAATGTGTGATGGTTGAGATAGTGTTAGGTTCACTGGTATAACCTCCGGGCTGCTGTGGTCTAACAAGGTACCAGGTGTGTTGTCAGCCCAGGGGCACTGTGTCTTTGTCGGCCAAGCTTTGGTCCCCTCACTGATGATTTTTTTTGGTGTGTTTTTTTTTCACAAGCAGCAGACTTTCACAACTCTCCAGCCGCTGTGTTATACATGTCGAGTTGTGCCTGGCTTTGCTTTGTTCGGTTTCTCATGCAATATGCACCAATGTCACCCTGATGTTGACCATATGTTGGCTTTGATTCCAATGGTACAACTTGTTCAAATGAGAGGATTAAAAAGTTTAACAGCAATGTTTAATAATTGCTTTTGCTGCAACTACATGAAGATATGTGCAGGAACACAATAAAAAACAAAAAACATTATTAGCTTCGGCCCGGGGCTTTAATTGGATCCACATAAACTTGTGCAGAAGAACTTAGTTGGCCTTTAAATGTTGCATTAATCAAACAACGCTTAATGTGAGCTGACACAACGCTGAGCAATTCGGCATCCATCTGGAAGGCAGGCCTGTCAGTCACGGCGAGGTGCAAAAGAGGGATGGCTGAACTTTGGGTTAGCCCCGGACAGAACAATGGAGAAGAAAGAAGGCGAACAAATATGATAAAAAAATATGTAATTACCCCAGAGGTGTCAAAGTCATTTTAGCTCAGGGGCCGCATGGAGGAAAATCTATTCCCAAGTGGGCAGTAATGGTAAAATCATGGCATGATAACTTAAAAATAAAGACAATTCCAGGGTTGTTTTCTTAGTTCTACTTTGGCCAAAAATAGAACGAGCACATTCTGAAAACATACAAATCACAAATAATCCTCTGGACAAAACACTTGAAGTGTGTTGAAAATTCTGACGAAATTGCTGCAGCTTCAAAAACAAAATGAGCTTAGACTTTGTCTCAGTGTATCTACAAAGCCAGGATTAAACATTAAGTCACAGTCTTTCTGGGATTGAACAAAAAAGACAACATGTAATGCTAGGTTCACACCAACGGCGCTTTGACGGCGCTTTAAAGCGGCATGCAAAGCGGCATGCAAAGCGGCATGCAAAGCGGCATGCAAAGCGGCGTTAAAGCGTAACAAAGCGTGATTAAAGCGTGAGGGTCGTAATGGATCGTGGGAAAGCTTGTAGTGAAGCGGGACATGCGGCAAGATCGCCAAAAATTTTTAAACGGTTTAAAAAAATTTGGCGCTCTGTCAAGAATGGAATAAAGCGCTGAGAGCGTATCAAAGCGTGACAAAGCGTGACAAAGCTCAGCAAAGCTTGACTCAAAGCGTAGGAAAGCTTAACAGATCTTGGTTCAAAGCGCGGACCCCAGTCGCCACCGCAGCTCCGGATAAACGGTGTTCTCCCTCCTGCTCGTCGGTCAACCTCCCCTTGTCTTTGCTGTTCTTCCTCCCTCTCCTCCGCCTCAAGGGTTAAGATGTAGTTATACAAAAGGGAGACAAACATCATGTCTTCTTTGGATAGATCATGCTCTGGTACACCTAGAACTTCTTGATCTTGTTGCTCTGCCATCCTGTTCGGGAGCCAAAGATGCAATGACTTTGTGCTTATGCTGCATCTTTATATACCGCTGGAGTGACATCGGCGACCTCTATAATTCCAATGCGTAACAGAGCGTAACAGAGCGTAACAATGCACAACAGAGCTTGATAATCGTGTCAGGGCCTGATTTAAAGCGTCAGGATCGCATCAAAGCGTAATAAAGTTCAATAAAGTGTAATAAAACGTATCAAAGCGTGATTTAAAGCGTATCAAAGCGGGATCAAAGCGGCATCAAATCGTGAGGAACGGTAACAAAGCGGGAAATAATTCGTACTAATTCGTATCAGAGCGTATCAGAACGTATCAAAGCATAACATTACTTCGGAGATCGGGATATTCGTGGAAAAATTGACAAAAATGACGGCGCTTTGCTCGCCGCTTTAAAGCGCGGCAAGCGCCGTTGGTGTGAACCAGGCATAAACTCTTTGAGGTGTCCAATACCTCCTTAGTCATGTCCACGTATCAATCCAGTGCTAACTCAACAAACCATAAGAAACGGAGGTACAAACTATTCAAAAGGGTTAAGTTCACTTTTCTCGCGTTTGACAGAGACATTTTGGGGGAGTAAGGGTGCCAAATGACTAAGTGTTCGAAGCAGAAGACATAAAACGGCAGGTTTTAAGTTCGACGTGGGTCGAGGAGGAGGAGCCACAGTCACCCTTTACTGTGTACCTCCTGCTTGGCCTCTGTATAAACCGTTTGCTTGCCTAACAGAATTGCTATTGTGACATCCAGTGGACACATTTAGAACAGGAGTTTATTTCGTTAAAAAAAAAGCAGCACATTTTTATACTTGACAAACTCATCAAGCGGGCTGGATAAAACCTGATGCGGGCCATACGTTTGATACCCCTGAATCAGACGTTTCTGGATAGAAAGCCTAAAAGCTGTAGGAATAGAAATGTTGGGTGCAGACAGACACATAGTGTACCTATAAGTTCTGTTTTGTTTTTATTTTTCCTCACGCACAGGCTTCAATCCACATTCCAACGTTAAGAGTCCCAGCTGAACTTACTTAATAGAAAAGTTGTGGTGTGACTGCAGCCCAGGAATCTTGTTTGTATGTAACTCTCATGTCCCGAATCACATTGTTGCCTGAAGATGGTGTTTGGAAACAAACTTATTTGATCACAACTTTTTGGTTGGCTAAAGTTTATTTCGAACATGTATACAGTTACAACATAATACATTATATATTTAATATGTCTGAAAAGGAGGAGGAAGAAGCAAAGCTTATTTAGCCCCACCTCTTTTCTACTTCATAGCAATTACAAGCACATATGTTGACTTCCTGTTCTCAATTTGGTACACAGTTTACATCAATGCATGCTTAATACAACAGTTCTCTTGGTAAATAGTTAAGTCAGTTATGATTTACTGAATGAGATAAATCATATTATTTTCATTAAGTTCAAGATGTTTGTCGTAAATTCTTCTTTCTTGTACTTTGTAAACACTTTTAGTTTGAACAGCCTCTTAAACTGGATCATTAGTACATTGTTTGACTCCTTTGCTTAATCCATTCCATAGTTTAATTCCACATACTGATATACTAAATGTTTTAAGTGTTGAATGTGCATACAAATGTTTTAAGTTCGATTTTTCTCCAAGGTTATATTTCTCCTCTTTTGTTGAGAAGAATTCTTGGGTAGCAGGTTATAGTTAGCATTGTACATATACTTAGCTGTTTGCAAATGCATCAGTTAATTGAATTTCAATATGTTTTATTTAATAAATAAAGGGTTTGTATGTTCTCTATGTCCAGCATTATGAAATATGTTATCTTTTTGGTAATACAATTAGTGAATGTACTTTTGTAGTTATTTCCCCATATTTCTACACAACAACTTACATATGGTAACACTAGAGAGTAATAGAGAACATGGAGTGATTTTGGTTTACAACAAAATTGGGCTTTATTCATCATAAAAGTATTTCTTGTCACCCTTTGTTGTATATTTTTTTATATGAGATTTCCAGTTCATTTTATCATCTATTATTATATTTAAAAATAAGATTTATTTTCATCTTTCAATGTCTACTCTGTCTATTTGTATATGTGTTTGACTTTCTCTCCTTACGAATTGCATTATTTTAGTTTGACTTGAGATTCAAAGAGAGTTTTTTTTTTTTGTCAAACCATATCTTAAATATTCTAATTTCTTCTGTTGTTGTTTACAGACTATCAGGGCCAGTTTTTGCTATGGGCAATGTGGGCGACAGCCCGGAGCGCAATCTATGTGAGGCTGCACGCACATGCACACAGACACACACACAAACACACACAATATATAAAAACAAAACTCACCAGTTTTCTACACTACTGCTGCTCAGTTCTATTAGTAGCCCTTTTTATATAAAGAAGGCGGTACATTTACTCCAAGGTAAGGGCGGCAATTTGCCAGTCTGTCTTTCAAAAACGGAGGTGTGATAGTCCTCCTTTCTCAAATACGCCTCTGGTGCAGGTCACCCACGGGCCGGCACATTTCCGCCTCGAGTTCTATATAAAACTGAGGTGGACGAAAACAGATCCTGTTTGAAAACGATGACCGAGCTGCCAAAAAACGGGCAAATCGCCGGCTCCGTGCTCTGTAAGACAAGGGATACTGACACCTCAACTCTATGCTGAGAGTAATACAGGACAACGTACTTAAGGTCCATTAACGTCTTTCTGGACTTGTCATCATCAGCGTCAATCATACAGTTGCAAAATAGATTTTGTATGATATTGTAATTGATGATTTTGCATCAAAGATGGCTAGGAAAGTCAAGTTTTACATTGCACTTCACACAAGTTGTTAATGTTAATGCTAGTTGTAAACAGGGTGAAAAATCTGCTACGGTCATATTATGTTAATTATCTGCTGTTTCTCCATGTACAAAACTGGAGTGTTATAACTGAAACTGTTCAGATGTTTTATTAGGATGATACAAAACAAAACTTGTATGTAAAATATGGAATAGTTTATTGCAGGAATCTTTTTTTTTGTTAGCTTTCTTTAAGGGATTTTTTAAGCATGGTTATTAGATCTTGTGATGAAGGATTTGTGCAATTCAGTTCAGTTCAGTTTCAGTTTATTCCGAAATGCATACGATACAATACAATGTAATGCATCACATATTTCCAGTTGTTTTATTACAGCACGTCCAAAAAGGAGTAGGAAGAAGCTGAGCTTATTTAATCATACCCCTTTTCATACCATAGCAATTTTATCCCATTTCCCTGTTCTCTGTAACAGAACAGTGAATAAATAAATAATTTACCATAGTAAGTAAACAAATATCAAATACATTAATAATATTTATCTAAAAAACAAAAAACTACAAAAAATAAAAAATAAAAAAAGGGTTCAAGATGTTTGTGAACACTTGTTTGAACAGTCTCTTAAAATGAATCAGCTCTTTGAGACACTTGTGATTAAGGGCTTTATAAATAAACTTTGATTGATTGATTGATTGAATGATATTGGTGCTTTGTTTGATTTCTTTGGTTACTCCATTCCATATTTTAATTCCACATACAAGGTTTTAAGTGTTGTACGAGCTTACAAATGTTTTATATTATATTTTCCTCTCAGGTTATATTTCTCCTCTTTTGTCGAGAAGATTTACACTGGTGTTTATATACTGTATTTTATTTATATTTAATTTATGTATCTTGTTTTTACTCTGTTCTTGTTACCTTTTTGTATTCAAGATTATATAATAAAATAATACAAATAAAATAATTTATTATTGTGTCGGTGGCGGGGTTTGGGTGCACACTTTTATTACAGCTTTAAATATGAATATGCCTTAAAGGGGTCATATGATTTTTTTGGCGGACTGAAGACATCCACTGACCTAACTACTGTTAGGCAAAATACTTCAGAATTGTCTCAAATTCCAAATGGCACGTTTGGAAAGAGGCAAGATTGTTTTATAAACATCTTTGCCACGCCTCAATTGTTTGCATTCTAATTCTAATATTCACACATTATTAACTTTTAAGATTGAGACCTTTGGGGCAACCAAATGTGTTTTTTTTCTTTCAAATTAGTTTTTTTTTACTAGAAAGTATTACATAGAAAAACTTATATTAGATTTTTCTCTGTATTGTTTGCAAAATACTTATATGAGTGGGTCCTAAGGGTTAACGGTTTTAGTATGAACAAACGCATTAGCTGCCAAAATAACACATCATACTTAATCAAATCAATTATTGATTTAGTTTAGTCTGCAATAATCTCATTCCACATGTTCTACTTCCCAAAAATACTGCAACATGTGCTTATTTTATTATTATATGATTAGGTGTAAAGTGCAAAGGGGGCATATTGATATTGTTTTATTTAAAAAAATGCTAAAAACAGATATTGTGTCAGCTTTGTATATCATATTAGTAATATTATTTTAAAATGGGTGATTTTTTTATTAGTATATTATTAATTATTAGAACATTTGAGCCTTTTCTCGTTACATACTGATTGTTTTACTCTTTTTGTTTTCATGTTTATTATTGTTTATTTCCCATTTAAGAATGGCATTAAAATAATGTGATGTTTAACTACATAACCAAGTGTGTCAAAACTATTTCCTGTATGGAAATATTAATGTTCAGTTACACATTGTTTTTTTGGTTCTTGTAATTTTTCAAATTAATTCAAATTATTTTTTTAATTAACTAACTAAAACTTTGTTTATATTTTATTTTTTATTTTGAGAGCTTCAAATGCTTTAGATCAGGGGTGTCTAAACTTTTTCGACCGAGAGCCGCATACTGAAAAGTCAGGTAAGGGAGGGCCATTTTGATATTTTTTTTAAAATGCTAAAAACAGATATCGTGTCAGCTTTGTATATCATAATATGTATATCATAATATTAATACATCATTATTAGTTATATTATTTTGAAATGGGTGATTTTTTTATTAGTATATTATTAATTATTAGAACATTTTAGCCTTTTCTCGTTACTTACTGATTTTTTTGCTCTTTTTTTTTTTTTTCATTTTTACTATTGTTCATTTCCCATTAAAGAATAGCATAACAAATAATAATATGATTGTTTAACTCCATAACCAAGTGTGTCAAAACGTTTTCCTGTATGGAAATATTAATGTTCAGTTACACATTGTTTTTTTGGTTCTTGTAATTTTTCAAGTATTTTTTTCAATTAACTAACTAAAACTTTGTTTATATTTTATTTTTATTTTGAGAGCTTCAAATGTTTTAGAGCAGCAGTGTCTAAACTTTTTCCAACGAGAGCTGCATACTGAAAAGTCAGGTATGGGAGGGCCAATTTTGATATATATGTTTTTATTAAAAAAAGAAGAAGAAGCTAAAAACAGGTGTTATATCTATTTAAAAAGAAAACTGTGTTGAAGGTGACTTATATTATTAATTATTAGTTTAAACATTTCAGATTTTTCCCTATACGTTACGATTTTTTACTCTTTTTTTTTTTTTTTTTTTTTTTTACCGTTGCTTGTTATCTAAAAATACCATTTTTTTTAAATATTAGCAGACACATTTGGTATATTTACACAAAGTATCGATATCGGATCGGTATCGCACATCACTAATGGCGATATCTGCTGATGAGAGCAAAAAAACGTCACAGAAAAAAGCAAATTTTGGCAGAAGTATGAAAGAAGGCAAGATTATTTTATAAATATCTTTGCAATCCTTTGACGGTTTTATTTCAAATTTTCAGGATTGGTGGGGATCCCAAACACACATAAGCAGGTACCATCAGGTTAGAAAAGTTATTTTGCATATTAGAGCTCCTTTAATGCATTGATCTGAAAATGGTGTTTCTAAAGTTGACTAATTTGCAGGTTGAAAAGCTGCAAGGAAAGTACTGTCGTCCATTTTTAAACTTCCACCACACACTTGCGCTCGCAGGCTAAGCCGCAGACGGGGGACACAAGCAGTAAGGAAAGAACAAGAAGCAAAGTGACAAGACTGTGATACAAGCAACTTAAGATTCTTCTAGTCACTCGTGCTGCACTTTGATTCACTTGCTCCGGTGGTTAGAGCCATTTTGATTTTACCCGCCTGAAGTGTACTTAAGACTTTTCTCTTTTTGAAATCTTCAAGTCTGATTTCCCATTGTTCTCCGACCTAAGTTATGTATGACAAACGCCTGAGGCCAAATCCCCATCAAAGGAGCCCGTCGCAGGAATACGGCGCTTCCGAGCTTCCAAAAGTGATGACAGATGTCACTTGAGAAGCGAGCGAGGGGATGAAAGTGACGGGCGGCGTGAGGACAGCGCGTCCGCCGTGACCCGCCGCCGTCAGCGGCGCCGAGGCGTAATGGGGAGAGACCCGTCGGTCTCGGCCAGGTCTTAAATGTCACAGCCACCTAGATTACAAGCAAGCAACCTGGCAGCCCACCAGGCGAACACACGGGGCCCGGGCCAGCCTTCATCACGCTGCCACCGAAACGGGGATGGAAGTGTCTCCCTCGGTTTCACTGGCTGCTCTGGCATTGAATACGTCAGGGGGTATAGAGAGAATAGCTAATCTGAGGGAAGTAGCAGGCGGGAATCAAAAGGGCCACGGGCTTCTCTATTCCATGTGTAGCGGCGCTCACCTGGGTACTATCCCCGTTGTGACAGAGCGAGCGGCAGGAGGACTCGACAAACAAGGAAGAGCAGTGCAACTTTGAAACAAACAGGCAGCAGAGTGCAGGCGAACCAAAACAAACTTAAGTGAAGAAATCCACGGAATGCTCCCCTCCACTGCATTCTCCCTGCGTCTTTATTGTGGGCTTGATATGACACCACTGTCTATATCTTTTACTTACTCAGGACTTCAAGTGGCTGTCTGTATTTTGCTGCGCCATAAATTATTCAGCGCCATGTGTCTCCTTAGTATCTGCGCCTTTCCGCTGGGTTGCTGTCTTGAAACAGAGCGGGGGGGGCGGCGGGAGTAGCGGGGGGTGGGGGGTGGCGCTTTGAGAGAGAGTTTGCAAAAGGTAACACAGGAACTTCAGCATCGACAACCACTTTCTTAGTCGGAGCTCTTGTCAAGTACGTATATTTGTTCCAGCACAAGGAAAATATGTAAGAGGAAAAAAGTTGTACCTGAATACGACAAGGAAACCAACAAGCACCACTGCTGCTACAACAACTTCGACCAGAAGCGCAGCTAAAAATAATGGCAGTATTCCGCGTAGAGTGTGAGCCCACTAGGGTTGTACGGTATACCGGTATTAGTATAATACTGCGGTACTAATGAATCATTGTCGGTACGATACCGTCTCTGAAATGTACCGGTCCCGCACCCGAGTCGAAGTCACGTCGTGACATTGCTGGTTTACGAGCAGACGAGCATGTTCGACAGCACACAATCACGGAGTACTTACAAGCAGACACAGTGTGTGGACAGAAAAGGGAGAACGGACGCACTTTGGCTTAAAAACTAACGATAAAGGTGAAGTTATAACACTCAAACGCCCTCAGGAAGAGGTGCTTTAAGACATGGCTAGCTAGCGGCTAACGTCCATCCGCCGTCTGCAGTGTTTTAGCTACTTCTAAATCAATAATACTCGCCTCCATGGCGACAAATAAAGGAAGTTTCTTACAAGCCATGGGTGGATCTACACCTGACATCCACTGCAATGATATCAAGTACAGGCACGTATCTAGTCGATACTACTATGATTACGTCAATATTTTTTGGCATCAGAACTAGGGATGTCCGATAATGGCTTTTCGCCGATATCCGATATTCCAATATTGTCCAACTCTTTAATTACCGATACCGATATCAACCGATACTGATACATACAGTCGTGGAATTAACACATTATTATGCCTAATTTGGACAACCAGTTATGGGGAAGATAAGGTCCTTTTTTAAAATATTAATAAAATAAAATAAGATAAATAAATTAAAAACATTTTCTTGAATAAAAAAGAAAGTAAAACAATATAAAAACAGTTACATAGAAACTAGTAATTAATGAAAATGAGTAAAATTAACTGTTAAAGGTTAGTACTATTAGTGGACCAGCAGCACGCACAACCATGTGTGCTTACAGACTGTATCCCTTGCAGACTGTATTGATATATATTGATATATAATGTAGGAACCAGAATATTAATAACAGAAAGAAACAACCCTTTTGTGTGAATGAGTGTAAATGGGGGAGGGAGGTTTTTTGGGTCTGTGCACTAATTGTAAGTGTATCTTGTGTTTTTTATGTTGATTTAATAAAAAAATAAAAAATAAAAAAATAAAAAAATTAAACGATACCGATAATAAAAAAAACAATACCGATAATTTCCGATATTACATTTTAAAGCATTTATCGGTCGATAATATCGGCAGGCCGATCTCTAATCAGAACATCTTCTTTCGTTTAAAACAAATTTATATTATGTTTATAAACTCAGGAAATATGTCCCTGGACACATGAGTACTTTGAATATGACCAATGTATGATCCTGTAACTACTTGGTGTCGGATCGATACCCAAATTAGTGGTATCATCTAAAAGTAATGTAAAGTATCACACAACAGAAGAATAAGTGATTATTACATTTTAACAGAAGTGTAGACAGAACATGTTAAAAGCGAAAGTAAGCAGATATTAACAGTTAATGAACAAGTAGACTGATAATTAATTTTCTACCACTTGCCCTTAATAATGTTGACAAAATAATAGAATGATAAACGCCCCAATATGTTAATGCATACGTCAGCAGACTAATTAGGAGCCTTTGTTTGTTCACTTACTACTAAAAGACAAGTTGTCTAGTATGTTCACTATTTTATTTAAGGACTTAACTGTAATAAGAAACATGTTTAATGTACCCTAAGATTTTTTGTTAAAATAAAGCCATTAATGCAATTTTTTTGTGGTCCCCTTTTAGAAAAATAACAAACTAATTTTAGTACTGGTACCAAAATATTGGTATCGTTACAACACTAGAGCCCACTGTATGTAAATAGCCATATGAGACTGCATAACATTACTGTCCAGACATCGAGAGGTGACCTGATCCCAATTAATCACACAATCCCGGGGAGAAGTGTCACATCCCATCTCCATCAGCTCTACCACCCTACTCTGTCACCCCCTCCTGCTCCTCCATCTCGTCTGCTCCGCGTTGACTTGTTTCTTCCACGTCCACGCATTGCATGCATAACCTAAGCAGGCCCAACCCTCCCCCCGCCTCCCGATCCCGCCTCTTATTTAAAACACACAAGAGTCTGAAGCTGACAGGTCAGCTGGCACGGGCCAGTCGGTCCCCACCTGTCCCCCCGGCCTCGTCCCCCAGAAGGCGTAGAGCCAGAAGAGCTGCCAAAACAGGACGACGCCTTGGGCATTGTATCCCCCAAAGAGCTTCGGTGTTTGCGGTACGGGAAGATGTTTATTTTGAACACATGCACTCCACAAGAAGAACATAGAAACTTACATGCAGACATTTTAAGGTAGTCAAAGCATATAGAATATGATACAATTTGGTGATGCAAACACATAACACCTTCCTGATGTTACAATGCATTCAGGTAGAGCAGTGTTTTTCAACCTTTTTTGAGCCAAGGCACATTTTTTTCATTGAAAAAATGCGGAGGCACACAACCAGCAAAAATCATTAAAAAATTAAACTCAGTAAACAATAAAAAGTCGTTGTCGCAATTGTTGGATATGACTTTAAACCATAACCAACCATGCATCACTATAGCTCTTGTCTCAAAGTAGGTGTACTGTCACCACCTGTCACATCACACCGTGACTTATTTTGATTTTCTTGGTGTTTTCCCGTGCGTAGTGTTTTAGTTCTTGTCTTGCGCTCCTATTTTGGTGGCTTTGCCTGTGTTGTTGGTATTTTCCTGTTGCAGCTTCATGTCTTCCTTTGAGCGCTATTCCCCGCACCTGCTTTGTTTTAGCAATCAAGAATATTTAGGTTGTTGCTATCTTTTTGTGTGTGGACATTGTTGATTGTCATGTCATGTACGGCTGTACTTTGTGGACGCCGTCTCTGCTCCACACACTGTAAGTCTTTGCTGTCGTCCAGCATTCTGTTTTTGTTTACTTTGTAGCCAGTTCAGTTTTAGTTTCGTTCTGCATAGCCATCCCTAAGCTTCAATGCCTTTTCTTTGGGGCACTCACCTTTTGTTTATTTTTGGTTTAAGAATTAGATAGCTTTTTACCTGCGCACTGCCTCCCGTTGTCGCCTGCATATTGTGATCACGACAAACCATCGTCATCTCACACAATGTGTTCCCGACATCTACAAAGCAATTAGCTACTGGCTTCCACCTACTGATATGGTATAGTATAACATGGTTACTCTGCCGAGCTCTAGACAGCACAAACACTCAACAACAGCACACTATTTGCAGACTATAATTACTGGTTTGCAAAAAATATTTTTAACCCAAATAGGTGAAACTGCATAGTCTCCCACTGTATCTCAAGGCACAGTGGTTGAAAAACACTGAGGTAGACTATATGGTCTTAGTTCGATTTGTTTATACATGTATTTCTTCAAAAGTCTATGAAACAAATGCAATATAATCCATTCCTGTTGCCATTAGAGATGTAAATATCTTTGTGATGGATGATTCACATCCCGATGCATAGGTTATGATGCCATTCAAAAACAATGTGTTTATAAAACAGAACGATTCGATGCAATTAGATTTAGGAACAATTCATTAAGATTCAAGGTGTATGAATAATTCAACTCCATGGTTAACATTTGTTGATGGACACATCACAAAAGAACAAAAGCATTCCTTTCTGTGCATACGCTCCTCCTCATGTTAGAGCAAGGGTGTCAAATGTACGGCCCGCAAACAGGTTTTATCCGGCCCGCGAGATGAGTTTGCTAAGTATAAACATGAGCTGAACTATGTGCAGTGTTAAGATAAAAGTAACACGTTCATGTTTGGACACTATGTACTTACGCTGCTTACTAGTGATAGTAATGATACAACATTTGGATTGTTACGTTCATGCCTTGATTGTGAAAGCTGTTGTTGGTAATGGGGACACATTTTCTAAGCGCACATAAATATGCTAAAATAATATGTATCCCCTTCTAACTTCATGTGTGATTAATTAAATTAGCCCAAACTCGCAATATTTTGTTGTCGATAATGCTACTTATATACAGAATAAACTACATGTTAGTACATCAGTTGAGGAAAATGACTAAATTACATTAATAACATTCTGTAATTTGATTTTGATATTATTCATTTCATTTTCTGATAGATTACAAATTAACACAATGAGAGCTTTTTAAAACTCTGCCAGACTCAATTCCACCTATTTGACTGATGAACATTATCACATAATGTATTCAAAAAGTATGAATAACGATAAATGAAATTGGGATACTATTTACCGTACCATGTAAGTGTAAAAAAAAAACCTTATGATTTGTACATTTTCAGAATGCTCGTTTATTTTAAACAAACAAAACAATCTGAACTTGTCTTTATTTTGAAGTTTTCATGCCATTATTTTATCAGTCCGGCCCACTTGAGAGTACATTTTCCTCCATGTGGCCCTTGGGCTAAAATGAGTTTGACACCCGTATGTTAGAGGATAAATAATTAGGACCTTGGCACCAAGCTCTTAGATTGGATCTGTCCAAGCTAAGTCTGTGAGCATGAACTGATTAAAACTACTCGAATGAGAGGCCAAACGACTTCTAGGACAACTGATTCGTTGAATGACATTAGAATATCAATAACCTGATAAATGAGAACATGTATAGGCACATTCATCTTCAAGTATGAAAACAAATCACATTCTATAATAGTGACATGCTTCAGTATTTAAACATTTTTAAAACAACATTCATCCTCTGAGATGTTTTATAAAGTAAAAAGGCAAACACATGTCAAATATATTTATTTTCCATGAGTCATCACAGACGCCTATGGGTAAGTTTAAGTCTAACGTCAAGCCAATGGCTTGACTGAGGGGCGGGAGTTCTTGTACAAGAATGGGAAGTGACGTGTGTTGTGGAGTTGAAAGGTCGTTTTATTTTGCCGGAAAAGAGAGCCGTGCACAGAGATTGAGCCCATTGTACCAGATTGTTGCATTTTGTGAAGGACAATAAAGAAAGAAACTGGGAATCTGTCCTAGCCACTATTTTTGGGAATGTTACAATATTGACGGACAGCACGGAGACGGTCCACAGTGTTAACATTACGTATCTTGGCGGTAATCATTTGGCGGGCAGCCGTGACTCTTGCGTTGTTTTAAAGATAAACTGTCTACTGATTGCTAGTCTCGCGCGGCACCTGAGCCATGTACAGTATTTACGTCTTCTCTCGTCTCCAGTTATGTAGGAAACGTAACAAGCGCGTGACTCTTATCCCGGACAACCCTGGTTATCGTGTAGTTTTAAAGACAAAAAACGTCAACTGATTTCTAGTTCGGCGCGATAGCCGGTTTATGTGTCTATACTCGGTTAACCCAAGGATTCACAGCTGAATCTTAATGATTGAGGGGGCTGTAACTGGCGCAGTTGAACCGGCCACTTCTCGAACGGAATGTGTGGTCTCATCAGTCTATCGTTAACAAACCGAGTTGCCATAATAAAACATGTATTTTATTATACAGTAACATGCAAAACGGGGCATCCTGAATAGACTGTCAGAAAGTGACTTGAAGATGGTCTGTAAAACAATCTATGCAAAATTATGACCAAAGAACCACCATTTGGACCACAAGGAAGTGTTTAAAATGTAGAAAAAACATCATGATAAAACTCCTTTAAGCTTTCTAACTGTGCTTTCTGAAAGAAGCTTTGCATGCCAGTGAGCATAACCGCCACTATGACAACAACTTCAAATGTGGTGCGTCCAGTCTTGGTTTTGCCTCAGTTCCAGGCTTGCAAATGTGCCAAACCACTTGTGTCGTCATTGTGCGCGGGTCAAAGCTCATCAAATAATTATCCATGCAAAACAAAAATATGTTTTAGAACGGTGTGTGCTGTATAAAATCGTTGTGATTTTCAAATTAAGAGTTCACAAAGCTGCAGGCTCCCGTGATATGCTGACCTCTTGAAACTAGCTGAGATCTTGGAATTCGGTATATACAGATCCTGTGTGATGGCAAGACAGTTCAAACTTTGGGTTCTATTTTTCCTGAAAACATTTAGCTGTAGGGCTAAATATTGGCAAGGACTCTGTGATGCGTATCATGATACTTGAGTCACGATACGTTACAGTATTGTGATATGGCAATAAATTGACATTTTCTACATAGTTCACTGATACATTTAAAATTACGTTTATACACCATATATACAGGTTGTATATATGGACACTAGATGACCATAATAATTCATTCAGAGATGTGAGCACCCTTTTAGAAAAAAGAGAGGAACATTTGGGGAAAAAAATAATTATAAATAAAATAAAAAATCAAATCAAAACTACATTTCCTGCCATTGTGTGCATTTGTACACTATATGTTACCTTTATTCTCCTGCGATGAGAAGGTGACTTGTCCAGGGTGTACCCTGCCTCACGCCCGAATGCAGCTGGGATAGGCTCCAGCCACCCCTGCGACCCCAAGAGGGACAAGCGGTAGAAAATGGTTGGATGGATTTAGTTGCATTTCATTCTCAACCACCAACTCTAACAACTCTTTTGGCTGTCTTTTTGACACTTTTATGTCCCATGTAATGTACCAAATCAGGGTTTCCCCTTAAAGTAAATGAACGGGGCGCACCGCCATGTCAACATCATAGCTGCCACACCTTGAAAATAAAGGGGGTTTTTTTTAACGTGAAAAATGAAAGCAATATAATGTATTGTAGCCCCCAAAAGAACTAATACAAAGTCAGACGCTATTTTTAACTTGTATTGCCAATCTTATGCTAACAAACTGCACTATTCCAACAGGTTTTACCTCCCGTGCAAACACTTTCGTCTCCATGCTTCCCAAGACACACCACACTTCCTTATCCTCCGCCAATCCGCTTTCAGGCACGTGCTCGCATACCCTTGTTGACGTTTTGTGAACATGGGAAAAAATAACATTGAATCAAAACCACACAAACATTAAACATTACCAACAGCAGGTCGTTACAGTATAAATGGATATATAGCCTATTATGTGTGCACTATTCAATGGTGATGCACCGAAAACCTGGCCACCGGAAAAAGACGTAGCACCTAAAACAGCGCTTTCAAAACTGGATGTAAACAAAACACATGCGATTGTCTGGCACATTGTCAGCGATGTGGACTTAACTGTAATATACTGTATCCCAATTATACCCGCAGACAGCAATCTACAAAATGTCCAAATATTAAGAGGACAGGAGAGAAAATCCAACTGTAGCAGCAGTGCAAAGCAAGTATGACGTCATGCTCGCTGATGCTCTCTTTTCGTCAAGAGCATCGAGGGACAGATTCCAAGATGGCGGCGCTTCATGGCGGCAGCTTCTTGCGAGCGCTCCTGGAAGTGTAGACCGATTTGGCAAAAATACCCCTCAATTCAGTCAATTTCATGGCTGGCTCACAGCGTGTTCACTCAGTGATCACTTACGAGCGACTTACGATTCTGGATGTGGAGAGATCGGGCCATTTTGGGCTGAAAGATGCGTGTACGGTGGACCTACTCGCTAGCTTGGGAATTCTTCGCGAGCTACATCCAGCAGTGGCCTTTGAAGCAGCGGCGTCCACTACCAGCGGAGACCGTCAACGAAAGAGACGTAAGCGGTGCGCTCGGAAGCAGAAGCGGGGGTGTCGGGCGGGGCTAACAACAAAGCTAATGGCGTTGTTGTTAGCGGGGCTAACGAAAAATCTAAATGCTAATCCACAAAGAAGCGCTAATAATGAGTCTGTTAAACTAGAACTAGCCAGCGCCAGGCTGGATAATCCCTGCACACATAGCAATTATCTTAGAATAATATACAACTCACATAATGTTTTTTCTGCGTCAGAGGTGGACATGCATTTTACTGAGGTGGCAAACAATCTAAAAATTCCTGTCATATCAATTCCTAGATATGGTCGAAATTATTTAAAGTGCACTACGCATAATAAACGTAACATTATTAATATTGCTACTACGGATACTTTCAACAAAAACTCCTCAAAACAGCCCACCACCTATAATATGGGCTTTTTAAACATAAGGTCATTGTCTTCCAAAACGTTATTAGTTAATGAAGTCATTAGAGACAACAATCTTGATGTCGTTGGTCTAGCCGAGACCTGGCTCAAACCAGACGAATTTTTTGCGCTGGGTGAGGCGTCTCCTCCTGGCTATACGGGAACGCATATTGCCCGTCCCATTAAAAGGGGTGGGGGTGTTGCACTAATATACAACAAAAACTTTAGCCTTACCTCGGACCTAAATAATAAATATAACTCGTTTGAGGTGCTTACTGTGAGGTTTGTCACACCGCTGCCTCTGCACCTGGCTGTCATCTACCGCCCCCCAGGGCCCTATTCGGACTTTATTAATGAATTTTCAGAGTTCGTTGCTGATCTAGTGACGCACGCCGACAATATATATATAATATATATAACATCCATATCCTTGCCCGTATGTGGGCTCTGTACCGAGGATGTCGTTGTGGCTTGTACAGCCCTTTGAGACACTTGTGATTTAGGGCTATATAAATAAACATTGATTGACATTGATTGATCCATATGAATACCCCATCGCACCCTCCATGCGTGGCGCTCCAGACTATAATTGATAGCTGTGGTCTTACACAAATAATAAATGAACCCACGCATCGCAACGGTAATACGATAGATCTAGTGCTCGTCAGGGGTGTCACCACCTCCAAAGTTACGATACTCCCGTACACTAAAGTAATGTCTGATCATTACCTTATAAAATTCGAAGTTCTGACTCATTGTCAACAAACTAATAATAATAATAATAACTACTATAGCAGCCGCAACATTAATGCTGCCACAACGACGACTCATACTGACCTACTGCCTTCGGTAATGGCACCATTCCCAAATTATGTGGGCTCTATTGATAACCTCACTAACAACTTTAACGACGCCCTGCGCGACACCATTGATAGTGTAGCACCGCTAAAGCTAAAAAGGGCCCCTAAAAGGCGTACCCCATGGTTTATAGAAGAAACTAAAGCCCAGAAATTATCATGTAGAAAGCTGGAACGCAAATGGCGTGCGACTAAACTTGAGGTTTTCCATCAAGCATGGAGTGATAGTTTAATAACTTATAAACGCATGCTTACCTCAGCTAAAGCTAAATATTACTCAAATCTCATCCACCTCAACAAAAATGATCCTAAATGTTTGTTTAGTACAGTAGCATCGCTAACCCAACAAGGGACTCCTCCCAGTAGCTCCACCCACTCAGCAGATGACTTTATGAATTTCTTTAATAAGAAAATTGAAGTCATTAGAAAAGAGATTAAAGACAATGCATCTCAGCTACAACTGGGTTCTATTAACACAGATACGACTGTATATACGACGGACACTGCCCTCCAAAATAGTTTCTCCCTCTTTGATGAAATAACATTGGAGGAATTGTTAAAATGTGTAAATGGGACAAAACAAACAACATGTTTACTTGACCCAATTCCTGGGAAACTTATCAAGGAGCTTTTTGTTTTATTAGGTCCATCAGTGTTAAATATTATAAACTTATCACTTTCCTCTGGTACTGTTCCCCTAGCATTCAAAAAAGCGGTTATTCATCTTCTACTCAAAAGACCTAACCTCGATCCTGACCTCATGGTGAACTACCGGCCGGGGTCCCACCTTCCGTTTATCTCGAAAATCCTCGAAAAAATTGTCGCACAGCAGCTAAATGAACACTTAGCGTCTAACACTCTCTGTGAACCTTTTCAATCCGGTTTCAGGGCAAATCACTCTACGGAGACAGCCCTCGCAAAAATGACTAATGATCTATTGCTAACGATGGATTCTGATGCGTCATCCATGTTGCTGCTTCTTGATCTTAGCGCCGCTTTCGATACTGTTGATCATAATATTTTATTAGAGCGTATCAAAACGCGTATTGGGATGTCAGACTTAGCCTTGTCTTGGTTTAACTCTTATCTTACTGACAGGATGCAGTGTGTCTCCCATAACAATGTGACCTCAGACTATGTTAAGGTAACGTGCGGGTTCGGTTCTTGGCCCTGCACTCTTTAGTATTTACATGCTGCCGCTAGGTGACATCATACGCAAATACGGTGTTAGCTTTTACTGTTATGCTGATGACACCCAACTCTACATGCCCCTAAAGCTGACCAATACGCCGGATTGTAGTCAGCTGGAGGCGTGTCTTAATGAAATTAAACAATGGATGTCCGCTAACTTTTTGCAACTCAACGCTAAGAAAACGGAAATGCTGATTATCGGTCCTGCTCAACACCGACATCTATCTAATAATACCACCTTAACATTTGACAACCAAACAATTAAACAAGGCGACTCGGTAAAGAATCTAGGTATTATCTTCGACCCAACTCTCTCGTTTGAGTCACACATTAAGAGTGTTACTAAAACGGCCTTCTTTCATCTCCGTAATATCGCTAAAATTCGTTCCATTTTGTCCACAAACGATGCTGAGATCATTATCCATGCGTTCGTTACATCTCGTCTCGATTACTGTAACGTTTTATTTTCGGGCCTTAAAAGATTACAGATGGTACAAAATGCGGCTGCTAGACTTTTGACAAAAACAAGAAAGTTTGATCATATTACGCCTATACTGGCTCACTTGCTTCCTGTGCACCTAAGATGCGACTTTAAGGTTTTACTACTTACGTATAAAATACTACACGGTCAAGCTCCTGCCTATCTTGCCGATTGTATTGTACCATATGTCCCGGCAAGAAATCTGCGTTCAAAGAACTCCGGCTTATTAGTGATTCCCAGAGCGCAAAAAAAGTCTGCGGGCTATAGAGCGTTTTCTATTCGGGCTCCAGTACTCTGGAATGCCCTCCCGGTAAAAGTTAGAGATGCTACCTCAGTAGAAGCATTTAAGTCTCATCTTAAAACTCATTTGTATACTCTAGTCTTTAAATAGACTCCCTTTTTAGACCAGTTGATCTGCCGTTTCTTGTCTTTTCTTTTCTACTCTGCTCCAAACCCGGGGTGGACCGCTAGCCTGTTCATCTACGCTGCTGACCCGTCTCCGCTCGGGATGGTTCCTGCTGGCCCCACCATGGACTGGACTTTCGCTGATGTGACTTTCACAATATTATGTCAGACCCACTCGACATCCATTGCTTTCGGTCTCCCCTAGAGGGGGGGGGGGGGGGGGGGGGGGGGGGGGGGGTTACCCACATATGCGGTCCTCTCCAAGGTTTCTCATAGTCATTCACATTGACGTCCCACTGGGGTGAGTTTTCCTTGCCCGTATGTGGGCTCTGTACCGAGGATGTCGTTGTGGCTTGTACAGCCCTTTGAGACACTTGTGATTTAGAGCTATATAAATAAACATTGATTGATTGATTGAAGTAGTCTCTAAACACATTTACATTTTATAATAACACCAGAAAAAGATACTGGATTTGTTAACTGTCGTTTCTAATAAAAAAAAGTAATTAAAAGTCTCTCAACACGTGAACAATTCTCAGCAAAGTACATTATACAATAAGCAGCAATAATTGAAAATATGACAAAAAAATATGTGTTAATACTAATTTGTTTTTCAATGTACAGTATGTATACATTTCTTGAGACTTTTTAAAGAAAATAATATCATAGCAACACAACGGTTCCCAACCACCACGGGTATCTTGGCAATCTAGGAGAAACCCTGCACATAATTGTTGTTTTTTTTTAGTAGATAATTTACAAACATTATTGTCATTGAAATTGTAATGTAAAATTATATAACGTGCATGCAAATAACTCAAAACGTTCCCTTTCGGCAAATCTATTCCGTAGCTACGCTCCCTCGGGTAATATACTTCCTCTGTTGTGACCTCAGTTTACGAACGTTACGTCAAACATATACCTTCTCGCTGGCTGCTAATAAATACTCTAGAACTACAAATGATTCGGAACTAACAGTGTTCGGGTTGTAATCATCCAAATCTGATTGGCAGCAAAGTGGACAGCCGTCAACGTTGGGGCTCAGAGAACGAACAGAGGCGACAACAAATAAGCTAGCTAAATGGTCACCTAACTGGTCATTTTGATTAGATCATATTATTATTGAAATTTTGTCAAAAAAAAAAACCCGCAAGTTATATTTTGACGCCAATATGAATGTTTAAAAACACAGATTTTTGCGGAATTTTCACAGACCATGACAAACTGGCTCAAAAAATATAGTCATTTAAAAAAATCAACCCTGCACAGAGAAGTAGTAGTATAGCGCTACTTTGCACAGCAGAGGTGTCAAAGTCGCCATAGAGTTACAATTGGCCTAAACATTACTGACAAAACAAAGATAATAAAACCTAATGTTATATCGTTAGAAAATATATTGCGATATATTGCCGCATCGATATTTTTGCCCACCCCTATTAAGTTTTCTACTGAATTGCACGTTCAAGGCTAACATTTGACTTTTCTTACAAAGCATACTGATACCTGATCCCATACTTCCTTCTCTGAAGTCGTCTTGTGTCTGATATTCCATGCGTATGCGAGGTAATTTACATGTACATTAATATTCACAAAAAAAATCAACGCTCTGTAACTCAAAGGATAGCTTTAATAAGGCCCGTCAGTCAAATACATTCGTAAGATTAAACACGCCATAGTTGTTTTATTCTATTTCTTACAAAAGATGCCAGCAGAGATCAGAACGGCAGGCAGGGATGTAGCGCACTGGATACAGGAGTCATGTCGAAGCTTTGTCTTAATTCATCATGATGTACAGCCATTCCTAGTATTCTCTTTGAAAAAAGCTGAGAACTTGCATCTGGTGAAAATCACACACACCAAGTCGAGTGTATTACGCGTTAGAATTCTATTGTTGCGCCTCATACACTTCTTATATATCAGCTAAAGTGTAAATTGGGTTTTCAGTCCTCGTTTAGCTTATATTGTGAAAGTCGATGGTCTTAGAAAATTGTATTTCGGAACATAAATTGTGTTATTGTTATGCAGTAAATTACACCCCAAATTGAAAACTTCAAGCTTAAGACTTGGCCTACTGTAAACTACTTATCTATACTGGATTCAAAGAGGATTTATGATGGCGCAGCTCCCTCTGTTACATCCAAGTCCTCATTAGTGTTTGGTTTTTGGATGAAAAGCGCAGTATTGGTTGCTGAAGAATTTGAGCGGGAGCTCAGGGAAAGTGATCTAGGAAGTAGGGATCCAGGGGGGGCAATGTAAGACCTACATAGGGACCTGTGGAGGAGGGGAAAGCCCACATCCCAGGGAACCAACCTTTGGGGAGAGGAGGAGGAGTAAGGCAGGCTTGCATTCCCCAAACACCCAAGACTCCCCCTCTTTCCACAATGTACCATGGAAAAGTGGGAAAATAGTAAAAATGGAACAGTGGGATGTGTATTTACTATGCTAATGAAGCCCCCAGTGTTTTGCACAGGTGTAAACCTTGATAATCATCTGCAGGTGAGTGAGAGCTGTTCTAAAAGGAATCCACAGAGGACCTTCAGCCGGATGTGTGTGCGTAACCACATATAATATACACTCTTTGATAACACCACATACTGTATGTGTACTTACTACTGAGGGAACCCATTAGAGAGGTTATACCAGGTCATTTATTTGGAAGGCTGGCAGGTCCCCGGTCATCTGGACAAACTTTGCAACTACCTGACAATCATTCGAAGCCACTTGCTGCAGTTATTCCTTGCACAATTAAAGAATAACTGTCATGTAAAAAAAAATAAAAAATACAATGCTTGTTGTGTTCCCCCTTAGGTTTCCAGCTTTAGGGTACAGGTTGAGCCGGGTGGTCATTTTGAAAAACAGACACATTCACATAGTATAGTGTAGCCGAGTCATAGAATGACCGATATATGATCGCTCAATTTGAGGCCTCCAAAATAATCCACAGAGTCAAATGCCACAGCACCCTTACTCTGAGTTCCTTGGGATAATATGGGCTTTTTTTTCTCTCAGAGAGGATATTCTGTTTATAACTTAATAAAGGCATTACTTGGGACAATTAATGTATTAAAGGGGTCCCATCTGTCTGTTTTTTCTACATTTAAAACACTTCTTTGTGGTCTACATAACATGTAATGGTTGTTCTCTCGTCAAAATTTTGCATAGATTTTGTTTCACAGACCATTTTCAATGCACCGTTTTGTTGGCGCTCTCGTTTACATGCCGAAATCGTCCTCCAGGCCAAGCCCACTTCGACTGGGTCTCCATCTCGTCAGCTATATTATAGTTTTTTGCGCTTCCATATCCAGTCTACTGACAGATATAAGTTAAAACTTTACACTACTTTGTATTTGAAATGGCAACAGAGGTGGATTTTAGCATGCATGTGCATGTACGGGATAGTCTGCCCAACAACAAGAGGATAGAGAAAAATAAGGAATTTATTGACTACATGTTTCGATTACAGTGGAATAAAAATTGTGGACTAGCGCAAAGCCTTTTGTGTAAACCTCCACAATATATGGAGATATCAACTGATGTAACTAAGGCAAAAAAATTAACCAGTATTAAATTCCAAAGAGCTTGTTCAAAACAAGTTTGGAAGAAGGCAGGATTGTTTTATAAATATCTCCGCAATGCCTTTATAGTTTGATAAAACATTTTTGGAGGGTGATGGGGATTTCAAATACCGTATTTTCCGGACTATAAGGCGGAAAAATCCTTGTTTTTTTCTGAAAACTCGACAGTGCACCTTATAACCCGGGGCGCCTAATGTAAGGAATAAGTTTGGTTGAGCTTACCCACCTCGAAGCTGATATATTTTGTACATGGTGTAATGATAAGTGTAACCAGTAGATGGCAGTCAAACATAAGAGATAAGTGTAGGCTGCACTATGATGGCAATATGACTCAAGTAAACATCAACATTTTATATGTTCCAATGAAAATATAGAACATTACACACGGCGCTCAAAAATCTATCAAAATGTTTCAGTATGACTTTGGTAAGCTATGAAGCTGCACCGCTTGATGGATTGTACTGTGCTTCAACATACAAGTATTATTATGGTGCGTGTATATGTTAAGACATACTGTATTATCTGGCGTTTTGTTTCGCAATATTATGCAAAAGCAACTTTTCTTACCTTCTGGTACCTGCTGATCTGTATTTGGGATTTGCATAAATCCTGAAAAATTGCGCGCTTCCGCCTTTGTAGTCCGTGGCGACACCGTAGTCGATAAGCTTCTTCTTTTTCTCTATCTTCTTGTTATGGGACATTCATCCTCCGCTGTTGCCATTTGTAATATAAAGTAGAGTAAAGTTCTTACATATATCTGTCAGTAAACTCGCCATGAAAGTGCTAAAACAGCAGTGAGTTTACATTATTCACCCAAGGAACTTTAGTTATTAGAGAGTTCCGGTCGGACGGTTTTTCAGGGGACACATTTCCGGTGTTGTTTCCGGATGAGGGGATGCTGCTACGTTATTGATTTAAGTAAAGTATGAATGTCATTAAAACAGTTAGTTCCATCTTTTGACACTTCTTACACTCCAGTCCTTGCACGCTACATCGCTACAACAAAGATGACGGGGAGAAGACGCTGCCAAAAGTGAGCCACGTAAATAAGACTGCCCACAAAACGGCGCATCCGGAAGCGACTGTCAGAAAGTGGTTTGAAGATGATCCGTAAGACATACTCTATGCAACATTTTGACCAAAGAACCACCATTATATGTTATGTAGACCACAAGGAAGTGTTTTCAATTTAGAAAAAAAATAATAATATGACTCCTTTAATGCGCCCTATAATCTTGTGTGCCTTATATATGAAAAAATATCAAAAATAGACCATTCATCGGCAGTGCGCCTCATAATCCGGTGCGCCCTATGGTCAGGAAAATACGGTACACAAAACAGGTACCAACACGTAAGAAAAGTTAGTTTTGCATAAAATGAGACCCCTTTAAAATTCAGTTTACCATGTCTGGGAGTACAAAAGGTAGGAGCTATCGTTATCACCTCTATTTGTGGCATATGCAAAATCATGCAAAAGATACAGCCCTGTTTTAATGCAAGTTCCATTTAAATCAGGGCTGTCGTTTTGTGTCAATGGCACATGTGACAAGCAAGCAAACATATTTGAAAAAATTAGCATATGTAAGGTTATTTACATCTTGCCAAATTTTGAGCATTAAGTGCATTACTTGGCTGCAACCAGTACAGGCACTCAGTAAGTGTATTCTAAAAAAAAAAAAAAAATGTTAATTGTTAATTGTTAATTTTACCAATGGCCCATCAAAGAAACTTAGTCAAATGTCCGTTCCGAGACTGACGTTGCATCTCCTTCTCGTGTACAGTCTGTGCAGTGCATGGTCCAGCTGCTTTGACATATCTACTGTAGACCGAGGCTTGGTAATTATGAGCTACAAAGCTCACTGACCTTGTCAAGATCCTCTTGCCCTTTCCCGGCAAGAGCAGTGTTTTGCGGGGGAGGGATATTTGAGGGGGAGCATTTTGCGGCTGTCTGAAGGCCCACAACACACACACACACACCTGCACACACACACATACACCTGGAACATAGCAGTTTACCCGGCAGGTTAAAGGGCTGAAGTCGGTGACAGAGGGAGGCTTTAACAAGGATGGAAGGAGGGTAGAATATGCCGGTATAGAACCAAGGAGAGGGAGAGTGCAAAGAGGAGAAAAAAAAAAAAAGAGTGTGAGGGTGAATGGGGGTCACAAAGTAATGCGGGGGTTAAATGCCACAAATGCCATGTCTCAAAGCCTCATAAAGACAAGCTCTGCAGTGCTCCCAAGGTCAGGGCGTGCACCTGTGCAGTGCTAGTGGCGGTGCTAGCATGGGCAAGTTGCATCCACTATGAATGTGTTAGCACAGGCTGTAAATAAACCCTGCAGTGCACTAAACTGGAATTAAAGATACATGCATGTTCTCGCTGTGGCTAGTGACAATTCAAAAAGTGGACAGTGGGAAGCAAAACTTGATGGAGGGGGGCTGGATTCAATGGCCATTAGATGAAGTTTTATTAAATAGACTCGGTGGGAAACATGTTTTAATTGCTATATACATTTCTCTAGAAAAAAAATTCTGAAAAAGACCTTAATTACCTCTCTACACACCTTTTATATCCGTAGTCATGGGCATCGCGCACCGATTCAGGTTAAATCCAACGGTACCAGTTGCAGACTCAGCCGGCCTTTAACTAAGGATGCAGCTATAAACTGTAATAATGATGACCTTCGGAAAACTCCAAAGAGACAAACGATAGAAAATGGATGGATCGATGGTGGGAAAACCGTGATTGATGACGGTACATTGTTAGGTAGCTTGTATGCTAACATGACAAAAAGAGGCATTCATCTTTCTACCCATTAAGAAACAACATACCTTGATCTAAACTTGTATAAATACATTGCTGTTTGAACAACTAAGATATTAAATTGTGCACATTGAACCTACAAGCTGTGCTGTCATTGCACAAAATGATCGATCCGAAAAAATATGAGACGGAGGTGGTTTCACGGTGCGTTCAATGACTGCTAAAAAGAGTAGGACAACCAAATAGGAGAACACCCAACAGAAATAATAAATGATAATAGATTTTATTTGCGACACACTTTTAATTGAAATAAATATTAAATTACTACAGTACTAAAGAACAATCCCCACGATAAAAGTTTAGCCATTAAAACAGATAAAATACTAAGATTAAAACATTATCAGCGAAGCATAAGAAACACAAAATAGTGGTGTTTTCTAACAGTGTGTCTATTCATTTTAGTTATTAAAATTATCCAAGGATTTCAGTGTGTGTATAAGTATTTTTGAGCACATTCAACAATATTGTTATGATAATAACGGTGCTAATTTTGGTCATGATAACCGTGATATAAAATGTTCATATAAAAAGGTTAATATAGTAACATCCCTAACACGAACACTTTGCCATCATGCCATCAGTGAAAGCAGACTTAACCAAACTGCTTCTAGGTAATGTTGCAATTTTCAATGCCAACAAAATAATTGACTCAGAAATGTGACAATAAAACAAGATTTAACAACTTGACAGAAGCTGTCCTCAATCAATCAATCAAAGTTTATTTATATAGCCCTAAACCACAAGTGTCTCAAAGGGCTGCACAAGCCACAGAGACATCCTCGGCTCCCTGGACGACCAGTGCAATGGATGTCGAGTGGATCAGGTCATAATCAGCTCATTTGTATATCTTCCACTAAAAATTAGATTTTATTATTAAAATTAATTAACATTTATTAACGCACACAAAAAGCACCAAAAATTGGTACCCTTGGGTACCGATATCGATTCCCAGGTACCGGAAATCGGTACCGTATCGGTTAAAATGTGAAAGGTACCCGTCCCTACTAATATCTCAACAATACAGTAATTGTTATTTACTTTGATAGCATTCCCAGCTCCTGTTTCAATACCAGTGTTGTATTGAGCAGTGGATGAAGCTAAACATTACCAATTTGGATGACGGTTCACGGCGTTTCTCAAACCGCTGTGAACTGTGTCTCAACAATGCCAGAAAGCTTTTCTCATGCAGATTGGCCCGGTCGTGCCACAGATCTACCCGAAAGGCGGCAGAGTCCTCGACCCTCTACTCCGCATGTGCCTTCGTGTAGCTCCTTGATGAGCCTGTGATGCTACCTCCATCTAATAACTGTGTTCGCATCGTGACGGCCCGGAAATAAAAATGTGACTGTCGGATTAACCGCCATCTAAACTGGCAATGTGTGAATGCCCTTTTAGCTTTTCTTAGCTGACAGCACAACATAACCTGCCTCCTACTACAGATGACGGCTAGCTGTTCAAAGTCGGGACCTGGGGGTGGACCACTCATCTGTGCATCAGTTGGGGATGTCTCTGCGCTGCTGACTTGTCTCCACTCAAGATGATCCCCTGCTGACCCCACTATGGACTGGACTCTCACACTATTAACTAGATCCACTTGACATCCATTGCCCAGGGCGGGGGGGTCCCCACATCTGCGGTTTCTCCAAGGTTTCTCAATGTATCCCATTGGGTTGAGTTTTTTCTTGCTCTGATGTGGGATCTGAGCCGAGGATGACGTTGTGGCTTGTGCAGCCCTTTGAGACACTTGTGATTAAGGGCTTTATGAATAAACTTTGATGGATTGATTGATAGTAATAATACATCGGCCATCTTCGAAACTCAACTGGCTCGGCAGTCAAAAGTTTGAGAGTTCACATCAAATGGTCCAAAGGTAAAACAAGAAACCAGAATTAAAAACAGGACATATTATTCACTTTGATCACTGGATGAAATGTTTTGTGTGAAGGCAATTATTGTTTTTCTTGTTTGACAAACACTTTGTGAAGTTACTCACGGACCACTCAGGGTTTCTTGGGTACCACCTGTGGAACCCAAATTGCCAAACACTGCCACATCATTGTGAAGACTGAATCAACAATGACTTCCACACCACCAAAGCCCCACCAGCCGACCAGCTACAACCCCAAACAAAACATGACTGTGCATGACAGCCCGAGTTAGAAAGCCGCCATGATCATGACAGCGATTAAAAGCTCTCGACTTATCCTGATAGATTCGGTTAGAGCTTATGGAAGGAAAGAGACTGATGTGTGCTATCTTCAGGCTAGCCCAAATTAGAGAAGGGACACTTTATTTAATAAGCACGCACACACATAAAGAACATACCCGAGAGTCTGACAGGCCCTAAAAACAGTACCCAAAGCCAGACAATCAATGTGAGTCTGATCCGCTGATTAGGTCCAATATGCGGTAAAACGTTGCCACCTAAACCATTATTGTCTCATGGACTTAACAGCGCAGGCAGCCTTCAGCCAATTACAGGGTGGCATTTGTGTTAAGCAGGAGTGTGTGTTATTTGAGACAACCAATTAAAATCACTTATGGGCAGGGTAATATCCAGTGAAGAAAAACGGCTTTGGAGGGAGGGGGTGGGGGATTATCCTCAGCGTAACCTGATCTCATTCTCTTCTACTCATTCGGGAGCAACAGGCTTGTCTCATACACATTGCAACACACAGCAGACAGATGATGAGGCAACCTTGGCGTGTGTTGGTGCACATGCCTTTGTCATTCCCAGACAGGCAATGACGCGGATCGTTCTTATCTAGACGGTTGTCATTAACGACGCATATTTGATTAGATTCGCTAACCACTTGGCTTTCCAGGCATTCTAAACCCCAGACAGAATTAATGCAGAAGTGGCTTTAAAAGGTATGTTGATGTCAAATGGCTAATTGTATTCGGACACGTGACTTTTGAACGAAAGTGAACGGAGTGGTGGGCCACCAAACCAATATGGCTACTGTGCAGCAAACAGAGTGTGAATTATCCGTGTACGCAAGGGGCCTATATCTTACCACTAAAAGCAGATGCGAGCAAAAAAAGCAAACTATGCAATATAATCTATCCCTGTACGTTATCAAAATAAGATTCATGTGATCTCAAGGATTATCCGTCGATCGCGTTCCCAGACATGTTTAACTATCTGGTGCTACAGACGTCATTCTACACGACAAAACAGTTGAAAACTTGGAAAAGCATGGAGGTCTACAAGTTCTTTGTGTGGCTGGGTCAAGGAGATTGGTATCAAGACTCTCCGGGATAAATCCTGCGTTGTTTTTGCTCGGGTAAGGTTGCATTTCATGGTTTAACTTCACATCTACAGCCACGTTTGTTGCTTTGTCTTTGTTGTACGGGCCGTTTGAGAGTACGCAGGGTTTCCCCCGTCTTTCAAAATATAACTTTAGATGTCAACACTGTGTATGTGCTGAAAGATTTACTTATGAATGTTGCCTTTGGTAAAAGCTTAACTCTTGTAAGTTTTGCTCACATTTGCTTTCTTTTATTCAGACTTGCCGAGTTGATGCTTTGCGAAACACTCTCAGCAAAAATATGTTTTAAGAAATATAAATATTATCAAGATAATACTTAGAGTCGCGATCAAAAGTTTACATAATGTCATGGCTGTCTTGAGTTTCCAAAACTTTCTACAACTCTTATTTTTTGTGATAGAGTGATTGGAGCACATACTTTTTGGTAACAGAAAACATTCATGAAGTTTGGTTGTTTTATGAATATATTATGGGTCTACTGAAAATTTGACCAAATCTGCCGGGTCAAAAGTATACATACAGCAATGTTAATATTTGGTTACATGTCCCTTGGCAAGTTTCACTGCAATAAGGCGCTTTTGGTAGCCATCCACAAGCTTCTGACAAGCTTCTGGTTTAATTTTTGACCACTCCTCTTGATAAAATTGGTGCAATTTGTTGATTTTCTGACATGGACTTGTTTCTTCAGCATTGTCCACACATTTAAGTCAGGACTTTGGGAAGGCCATTCTAAAACCTTAATTCTAGCCTGATTTAGACATTCCTTTACCACTTTTGACGTGTGTTTGGGTTCATTGTCCTGTTGGAACACCCAACTGCGCCCAAGACCCAACCTCCGAGCTGATGATTTGAGGTTGTCCTGAAGAATTTGGAGGTAAACCTCCTTTTTCATTGTCCCATTTAAAAAAAACAGTATTTTAGGTTGTCCTGAATAATTTGGAGGTAATCCTCTTTTTTCATTGTCCCATTTACTCTCTGTAAAGCACCAGTTGCTTTGGCAGCAAAACAGGCCCAGAGCATAATACTACCACCAGCATGCTTGACGGTAGGCATGGTGTTCCTGGGATTAAAGGCATCACCTTTTCTTCTCCAAACATATTGCTGGGTATTGTGGCCAAACAGCTCAATTTTTGTTTCATCTGACCACAGAAATTTCCTCCAGAAGGTCTTATCTTTGTCCATGTGATGTCAGATGAAACAAAAATTTAGCTGTTTGGCCACAATACCCAACAATATGTTTGGAGGAGAAAAGGTGAGGCCTTTCATTCCAGGAACATTATTTACAGTAAGTGTGTTTATCCTTAACATAAGTAGCACTTAATTTTCCACACTGAGGCGTTTTTTTTATTTTATTTTTTTCAAATTACTGCAATATCATACCATGGCCTTAAAGGCCTACTGAAACCCACTACTAACGACCACGCAGTCTGATAGTTTATATATCAATGATGAAATCTTAACATTGCAACACATGCCAATACGGCTGGGTTCTTATAAAGTGCAATTTTAAATTTCCCGCTAAACTTCCGGTTGAAAATGATGACGTATGCGCGTGACGTCAATCGTTGAAACGGAAGTATTCGGACACCATTGTATCCAATACAAAAAGCTCTGTTTTCATCTCAAAATTCCACAGTATTCTGGACATCTGTGTTGGTGAATCTTTTGCAATTTGATTAATGAACAATGAAGACGGCAAAGAAGAAAGTTGTAGGTGGGACTGTAGCAACACAACCAGGAGGACTTTGACTTGGATAGCAGACGCGCTATCCGACGCTAGTCGCCGACCGCACGGATGATCGGGTGAAGTCCTTTGTCGCTCCGTCGATCGCTGGAACGCAGGTGAGCACGGGTGTTGATGAGCAGATGAGGGCTGGCTGGCGTAGGTGGATAGCTAATGTTTTTAGCATAGCTCTGTGAGGTCCCGTTGCTAAGTTAGCTTCAATGGCGTCGTTAGCAACAGCATTGTTAAGCTTCACCAGGCTGGAAAGCATTAACCTTGTATTTACAGGTCCATGGTTTAATAGTATTGTTGATTTTCTGTCTGTCCTTCCACTCAGGGGTTTATTTCTTTTGTTTCTATCTGCAGTTAAGCCCGATGCTATCACGTTAGCTCCGTAACTAAAGTGCTTCGCCGATGTATTGTCGTGGAGATAAAAGTCACTGTGAATGTCCATTTCGCGTTCTCGACTCTCATTTTCAAGAGGATATAGTATCCGAGGTGGTTTAAAATACAAATCCGTGATCCACAATAGAAAAAGGAGAGAGTGTGGAATCCAATGAGCCAGCTTGTACCTAAGTTACGGTCAGAGCGAAAAAAGATGTGTCCTGCACTGCACTCTAGTCCTTCACTCTCACGTGCCTCATCCACAAATCTTTCATCCTGGCTCAAATTAATGGGGTAATCGTCGCTTTCTCGGTCCGAATTGCTCTCGCTGCTGGTGTAAACAATGGGGAAATGTGAGGAGCCTTTCAACCTGTGACGTCACGCTACTTCCGGTACAGGCAAGGCTTTTTTTATCAGCGACCAAAAGTTGCGAACTTTATTGTCGATGTTCTCTACTAAATCCTTTCAGCAAAAATATGGCAATATCGCGAAATGATCAAGTATGACACATAGAATGGATCTGCTATCCCCGTTTAAATAAAAAAAAATTCATTTCAGTAGGCCTTTAATACTGTGATGTCGTTACATCCCTACTGAACAATAATGGTAGACAGCGGTAGAGTCCTTCCTGCTTTAATACCCATACACTGTGGTTTATAATGTAGAAGTGTATTACAAAGTAACTGTAACACTCTTGTACAGATGTACAAAAATAATTATGTAATAAATAACACTGTTAACATGCAGGCATGACCTTCCACCTCAGGCCATCCTCTTGGCAGCAGAAGGAAGCTTTTTAAGCACAGTGTTTGAATGAAATGAGTCATTGCACTGCTTACAGTATTCCCATGGTCTCAGCAAAAAGCTGTCACCTCCCTACTAGTTATACATTATATACACAGGCCTTAACCCAGCATGTAGCCTGGTGCACTAAGAATGACACCAGCAGTCAGTGGTGGTGTTTTTCTTTTCACCTATTTGTGGCTTCACTGTACTGTCAAAGCTGCCATTAATTATCCCAATGGGTCCTTAGAAGCATCTGGAGGAAAAAAAACATTGATACACATCCGAAAAACCTTAAATGGACATGCCCGTCCGTGTACGTGGGCTAAGTTTAAACCGGTAAAAGCAGAGTGTAGTGACATGCCTGGAAGACGGATTAAAGGATTCTTGTACTGGTTGCCTTGGCTAAATGTGTCCGCTGACTGTCAGGAAGGACAGCATTGTGGGTTTGTTGTGGTGGGCTGTGTGGCGTGACTGGTCCTTGCTGTCTTACCACGAACTCAATGAGTAAAGATAAACACAGAAATGACTAAGTAGAAAATAGGACTATTAGGGATAAGGCATGATTGGGCATAGACCATTATTGATAAAGCTGTTCCACAAATAAAAACTATGCTTTAACATGTATCATAATGCTTTGATTCTATTTTGAATTGTCCCGCAATTGTCCTGTTGTGTGCCTCACATATTTTAGGAAAAAATAAATGCCTCATTTTTCTACATTATGCAATCATTGGTCATTATGGGGTTAACTCCTCAGCCCATTTGTCTTTTACTAGTGTAACGGAGGCCAGCCAGTGTGGCTGGGCAGTGTGTACGTTGGTAAACCTCATTCTCTGAAAAACTTTAAAAGCTAGTGCTGGACACCAGTTTGGGCTTTTAGCTCGATGCCTCGACTCTCAGGCCGGAGGACTCAGGTTCGAGTCTCGGGCTGACCGAAAGCAGGCACTGGAACCAGGCGGGTTAAATTGGTGCCGTGACCCAGATGAAAGTGAGGTTGGGGGGTGGGGTGTAACAGAGGCCAACCATTGTGGATGGGCTATGTGTACGTTGGTAAACCTCATCCTCTGACAACATTAAGAGCTAGAGCCGGACACTGAGTTGACAGCTCTGTGCCTAGTACGCTCGACTCTCATTCTGGAGGGCCCAGGTTCAAGTCACAGAAGAAAAAACTGAATCAGGTGGGTTACACAAACTAAAACAGCAGTACCTAAAGAGTCAATGGGAATTCAAGTATGATCTTCAATTTTGAGTTACAGTACAACCTGCTCAGTATTAAGGATGACAATGTCATTATTAACAACTAACATGATATAGGGCTGCAACTAACAATTAATTAAATGGTCGTCTAGTTACTGATTATTTTTTTGATTAGTCAAACTATAATTTCTAATATAATTTTACATACAGTTTTGAGTCCACAGCTGGATTTTACTTAATTGTCAAAGGCTATTATAGTATAAATACTTAATGCTTTCAACTTACTACAAAAATAATATTGCCACAGTGAAATATAAATAAATACTTAAAGTGCAAGATGTCCTATAAACGTTACATTTAGTGGAAAATAAATTTAAAGGATAGAAAATACATTTTCATTCCACAGTGGGGAAACTCCACGGTTGCAGGGTACATTTACATACAAAAAAGTAAGTGGTAGGAACCAGGAAAAAAACACCAATATTGCACCCATAAGTACAATAATGGTATTAAAACAGTTTTCCCCCTTTACTGTAAGTTATGATTATTAAATTGCATGCCATTATTTAGATGAAGGAATTGCGGTTTACATATGAACCTTACGTATTGTCATCCTATTTTAGATGCTATTATTTACCAAAAGTAATATATGTGTAAACATGAGAAAATCTCATTATATTTAAAAGTAATAAGCGATACTACAGATTTGGGTATCAATACAATACCAAATAGTTAAAGGGACAGGACTGGTGATATGATTACTGTTACTTTTGATTGAACATATTCAATATCATTGAATAATTTTGTGATTTTACCTTTCAATTTTTGATCACAATTTTGAGGGGAAAAACAGAACAGCAGTATAGCAATATAAATTCAATATTTAAATGTCCTTATTTCTTATCCATACAATTTTTTGAGTAAAATAACGTACCAGTACACAATAAGTCATCCTATTTCCATAGCCTCATTTCATGAGTTTATAAGCAATAACAAAACCACCAAAAAAAATGTTGTAGTGATAATTATAATTTAACAAATTATGTAATCACGCTAGCATCAATCATATAGCGAGACTATGCTAGGTATCGGTACAATATATAGATCAATCTGCCCATGTTAGCAGCCTGCTTAACCATCTGTTGTTGTTTTATTTACCAAAATAAAAGTTAAAACTACAGTGCATATTCTAACATTATCTCTTATTATTATCTTAATAGATTTAATCAATTGAGTAAGTTACATAATGTCACGCGGTACTTTAGCACCGCATTATATATCCGCTCTGTTGGCACACTAGTGTTAGTTGGAAAAACAATTGCATGTTGTGTGAATACTACAAAAATGATAGTGCCCATGCTTCATCGGGTGAGCGTTGGCTCAAGCTTACCTGTGCAGCGGCGGTGTTTGTGATGAAGACGATACAACAGCCGGGTGTTCGTGATTACGTCGTACAGTTGTGAAACAGCAGTTCAGCTTTGTCACTGACTATGCTCGCTTATTTTTATTAAAATGTTGAGTATTTAGGGTTTACCTATTCTCCAGTAACTCTGCCTTCTGACTAGCCCTGAAGAACAGGTGGAGATCAGCAGTACAAAAAAAGTAAACGGCATGTTCAAAGAAATACCTCTATGGAGGTACATTATTAAAAAGTAATTAAGCGACGCCTCGACAATAACAAATCTCCGTCGAATGATTTGTATTGTCAACATTGTTGATTATGTTGACTAATCATTGCGGCCCAATGTGCAGCTGTGTTTATGTTTAGAGGAACTAAGCATCATATATGTTCCTGCCTCGTCTGCCTGTATTATTGCAGTTTTTCTACAATTGTCCATTATTTGTTTTAAATGAACATACATTGTCATATGTCAATACTGTTTGTTATTAAGAGTAAAAAGTATTTGACCGCCCAATCGATTGCATAGTTTAGTACTAGTGTTGTCCCGGTACCAAAATTATTTTGATACTTTTCGATACTTTTCGTTACTTTTCTAAATAAAGGGCACCACAAAAAATTGCATTATTGGCTTTATTTGAACAAAAATCTTAGGGTGCATTAAACATATGTTTCTTATTGAAATTGTGTCCTTAAATAAAATAATGAACATACAAGACAACTTGTCTTTTAGTAGTAAGCAAGCAAACAAAGGCTCCTAATTTAGTCTGCTGACACATGCAGTAACATATTGTGTCATTTATCATTCTATTATTTTGTCAAAATTATAAAGGACAAGTGGTAGAAAATGAATTATTAATCTACTTGTTCATTTACTGTTAATATATGCTTACTTTCTCTTTTAACATGTTCTATCTACACTTCTGTTAAAATGTAATAATTATGTATTCTTCTGTTGTTTGGATGCTTTACATTAGTTTTGGATGATTCCAAAAATTTGGGTATCAATCCGATAACAAGTAGTTACAGAATCATACATTGGTCATATTCAAAGTCCTCATGTGTCCAGGGACATATTTCCTGAGTTTATAAACATCATATAAATTAAAAAGAAACGAAAGAAAATGTTGTGATGCCAAAAAATATTGACGTAATCATAGTAGTATCGACTATCGACTACACTCCTGTATATGGTATCATTACAGTGGATGTTAGGTGTAGATTCACCAATGGCATTTGTTTACATTTTGATGCCGGTGAGCTACGGTGTGTAGTGAAGCATGTTTAGCTATTCCTCGTCCTGCAGGGATGATACTTGTAAGAAACGTACTTTATTTGTCGCCATGGAGGCAAGGATTAGTGATTTAGAAGTAGCTAAAACAATGCCGGCTGCGGCTGGACTTTAGCCGCTAGCTAACTAGCCATGTCTTAAAGCACCTCTTCCTGAGGGCGTTTCAGTGTTATAAATAAATAAATGATGAATGGGTTATACTTGTATAGCGCTTTTCTACCTTCAAGGTACTCAAAGCGCTTTGACAGTATTTCCACATTCACCCATTCACACACACATTCACACACTGATGGCGGGAGCTGCCATGCAAGGCGCTAACCAGCAGCCATCAGGAGCAAGGGTGAAGTGTCTTGCCCAAGGACACAACGGACGTGGCTAGGATGGTAGAAGGTGGGGATTGAACCCCAGTAACCAGCAACCCTCCGATTGCTGGCACGGCCACTCTACCAACTTCGCCACGCCGCCCCTATAACTTCACCTTTATCGCCAAAATGCGTCCGTTCTCCCGTTTCTGTCTACACACTGTGTCTGTTTGTAAGTACTCCGTGACCATGCGCTATACCGAACATGCTCCTCTGCTCGTAAACCAGCAATGTCGACAGGGGTGCGGGGGGGGGGTGGACCGGTACTTTTCAGAGGCGGTATAGTACCGAATATGAATCATTAGTATCGCGGTACTATACTAATACCTGTATACCGTACAACCCTATTTAATGCACGTTATTAGAACCACATATTACTGCATTTTGTTTCCTGCCGTTTTAGGGGTGAGGCATTGTTTAGCCCGTAGGCCACTAATAAAGGAAGTATGTTACAAGATAAAGAAATCTATGTTTAAATTCAAGGTGTCAAGTGATATTTGTCTCACACAAATGGAATGGACCAAAACAATGCAGGGACACAGTTGTCCGAGTCGTAATAGAAACAGCTGACTTGCACAAAGCCAGTTAATCTTTGTCATTTCAATTCATCAGTCTAAAACAAATTGACAGTCTGCCAAAATGTATGACACAGACACTCCATGACAACATACATCCAGCAATTTGAAACCTTCGCTCACAAGCGACCATACAACGAACAAACAGGGGGATCAAAGGAAAACTGACCTTTCAAATGATTAAGCTGAAACATTATCATCATGTTCTCATATTTGCTCTTATTGCCTGCAACTGGATCAGAACAACTGGTCTGCCCAGTTTAGTGCTGGCATGGACAAAAAGCGCCATCTATGATTTCAATGCAGAGCTCGCCCGGGCTGCCGGGGGCCGCCAAGCTGGCCGGTGCCCATCTGGAGCGGCCTGAATGTCTGGCTCACTCGGGCTCAATGCACAGTGGTGATTACTGCCAGGGTCAACGGCAGTCATGCTAGCGTGGTTATAAATATAAGCCCCCGGTCTGATCGCTGTTGTTCATAAACAGAGGTTCCGAGCTGCTGTGGGGAAGCGAGCACAAAGGCTGGTTGGCCTCCGAGGGCAGCAGGCTCCGCTGCCAAGACACCAGCTCAGGTTTGTCTGGCCAGCTGTTGGCTTTCTCACAGGAAGGATCATTAGGGCAACTGAACGACAACACAAGCATAGAGGAAGTGCTGGCATTGAGAATGATTGATGGAGGAAGTGATCTAAGGCTTGGAAGGAACACAAGCCACAGGGCACTGAATCAAGGATGCTCTGACAAGACTTTGAGAGAGTAAAGATGTTCCCATGAATCTACAATCACATTTTTTACATTTGCTGGTGACCACTTAGCTTGAACCCGCTTCATCTAATTAGAGGGGCAGCGGTTAAAGCGGCGACACTCTCCGGTCAAACTCTTGCCATGTTGCCCGCTAAGCTCGGCACGAGCAGCCCTCATCCGCTTTCTTAACCTCGTTGGCTCATATTGTCTGCTCAAAGCCCGATCCTATATTAGCGTTAGCATTGAGGCTTAAGCCACTAATGCTGCCAGCTGTGCTCAAATGCTGAATATAAAAAAACAACAACCATGAAGCAGCATCAGGGCATGGCAGTGTGGGCGGGGTGAGGACGGGAGTATCCCCTGGGGGGTTAGGCAGGGCTTTGGTGCCCTCGTGTGCCAAGTTGTTTTTTTGGCTTGTTTAGTTTTTATTTCTAGGACCGTGGTAGTAGGAGATACCTGAAACAATATACAGATAGTGTACAGTAAGCTATAGTGGTTGTTAAATGACAACAGTAGGTTGGTACTGCCTAAAGCGGATGCACGCATTTTGAAGGACAGCGTCAACCACTCGTTGAAGACATGGCAGTTTCCAATAATTCAACAGCAGAAGGAAGAAATACCCAAAAATATCATTATGTTGGAAAGTAAGGTGAAATTACATGGTTTTCACCAGACAGCAGTGGTGTGCCATCCGGGCCAGCAAGGCCTTCTCTGCTGGCCTAACATAACCAGAAATCATGACCATAATTAAAGATAAAAGTATTTTTTTATTTACTTTCCCTAAATATCTAAAAGTATTCATATTCTCTTCATGTCATATTATGCTCCTTCCAGCGCTGTTGTTTTTAGGTTATAGAGTTTGTATCCAATCATAATTCAGCTAGCTTATGTTGCCATGCTGTACCAAATCTGCCCGAAACCTTCAGAATCAAAAATGCGGCGTCCGCGCACTTTAAGTGAACGGGCACATACAGTTGACAGACAGTTGCGATAGCCAATCAGATCACGAGTTGTTGTCAGTAAGGCCTTCTAGCTGGCCTAAGGCAGATATATATTGTGATGTTATGAGCTAGGTAACATAAGAACTCCATTACCCAGCATGCCACAGTAGTGAAGAGCATGCGCAGTAGCCGCGTTTAGCCATGCCAGCAGCGGGATGTTTTTGATGAGCACCTTGTGGAGTAATCTTTAAAAACTCAGTCAACATGCCTTGTCTGCATCTTTTATGATTAGACAAGACAACACTTATATTTGCAAGGCCATTTTCAAGAAGGATATTTAAAGATAAACTACGTCTTGTGAGACGATGTCGGCCAACCCCGGAAGCTCGAATGGGTTCTACAGATTGTGAGTTCAGATATTTTATTTCTTTATATTTTCACGTTTAATATATTTTTTGCTATTTTAATTTAGACAGTACCACATAAGATATGTTTTAATTGCTGATGCGGTTTTATTGATTTTTAAATGCGCCAGTTGTACACTGTTGGTGGTGATTCAATGTCCAGTAGTGCGTAAATGTGTTTCTGTATAGTATTTCTCCAGCAATGGTCATGTGGTGACATAAATTATGATATTTTGAGAGGAAATCATTGAAGTCGGACATCACTTAAGGCCTAGGTGGGAAACGCACGACCCACCACTGCCAGACAGTGAAGTGGGAATAACTTTTGTTTTTTTTAGCTTGTTTTTAACTTCCAAATATATGATCAGCAGAATTTGAGCAGGCGAATATGTCATCCCAAGTTCCAAGCCGGATATTAAGACGAATAACTGACTTTTAAGTACATGTTTTGTTTCAACGGTATAAACAGGAAATACTAAAACTGTCATGTTAAAAAGTTTGTTGTTTTTTTTTTTACAAAATGGACTTTCATCGAACAGAAAATTAAGTATAGCATACTATTTTATAGGGATTGATCATGCTTCAGTTTGTTCAGGCTTGATTTTGAGCTGGACGACTGACTTTTGAATGGGCAACCATTACAAGAATTGTCGCGCATTACAAAGAATGATATCGAACAATTACAGGATTGGGATGTTTGGTGCGATCCTGCGCAAGTACGACTATATTTGAGTTTGTCCTCACTGTGCCTGCGCATCATTTTAGCATTAGCATCAAAGACCTCAGATGGCAGAAATTAGCTGATGTTTTTGACATTTGGAAAGCAACAACAACAACAACAACAACAACCTTAAATGTGCCGGTGAGCACTTCAATCAAAACGTTCAGATTTTCTTTTGAGGGGAATTTACTCAGTCGGAATTTAAAAATAACACTCTTCGTCAAAGTCCTACGGTGCATGCCCACATTTATGCTGAAGACCGATACATTCAAATAAAAACACCCATTTGATATAAGTTGTATTAGAAAATCTAGCTTGGCTCGTGCACTGGTATACTTAAGGCATGCCAAGGCTGTGTGGAAAAGGGCAGGGTTGTGCTGGCAAAGCTGCTTTCTCAGTTAAGTTGATAATTGCCCTTACTGATGTATAAAAGATATCCCACAGAGCCTTGTGAAATACTATTAGCAGGCGGAGGCTGAATTGTTCATGAGCTGCCTCCAGATGAGGAAGAAGGGCTAAAACGAGAGAAAAAAGACTTCCCTTTCAGCGGTATAATGTGATGTATGCATGTGTGTTCGTGTGAAAATGTATTTTTTTAGCCATGCCTCTAAAGAGTTTCTATTACTGAAATGTTTTTTTTTTCTAGAAGGCTAATCAAATCAAGCGCTTTTAAATTAGGGCAAATCAAGTAATGTGTTTTAGCATACACATAAAACGGGTAAATGTAGTCATCATCTCTCATTCTCTTCATCTTAAAAAAATGCATATGCACATAGTTAATAGTGAGGCAAACTGTGAGGTCAAATATTCTGTGTAGATGGGAATTTTATTGTTGACTGACATGCAAAGAAGTACTGGCGCAGGGGTGTCAAACTAATTTTAAATCGGGGGCTAAATGGAGAAACATCTTCTCCCAAGTGAGCCGGACTGGTAAAATCACGGCACGATAAATTACAAATAAAGACAACTTCAGATTGTTTTCTTTGTTTAAAAATACAACAAGCACATTCTGAAAATGTACAAATCATAATGTTGTTGTTGTTTTTTTTACACTTAAATGTTGGAGTTAATAGTATTATATATTTTTTTGTTGTTATGTATACTTTCTGAATAAATAATGTGATAATGTTCATCAGTCAACTAATTGGTGTTAATTTTCAATCTATCAAGATAAAAAAATATCAAAATCAAATTACAGGATGTTATCTATGTAGTTTGCTCATTTTCCTTGACTGGTGCACTAATATCCATCTATCCATCCATTCAATCCATTTTTCATCGCTTGTCCTGGAGCCCATCTCATATGTTTTTTTTTTTTTTTTACATATGTAGCATAATCTACAAATCTACAATTTCCCTTGTGGATGAATAACATTTGTTTTAGTCTAAAGATACAAATAATTGCTATTGTGACTTCTAGTGGACACATTTAGAACAGTGGTTTCTTTAATTCAAAGACTTTGGCTCATTTTTATGCTTCGCAAACTCATCCCGCAGGCCAGATAAAACCTCTATGTTTGTCAACCCTGTACTAGAGCCTTTAACAGCAGATGTTCGCTTACAGAGGCTACTGATGCCCATTCGAGGGCTCAAGTCAGTGAACAAAAAAAGCTGCATAGGACCAAAAAAAAAAACAAAAAAACCCATCAAAAACAATTACCAGAGTAAAATTGTAGACATGAGTGAAACTTCTTCCGTAAGGTTGATGTAAAAATGTGACAGTAATAATAGCACTTTGGCTTAATAAGCTGTGCAAGTGTTGCTAATATGTGTGTTTTCCAAGTTGCTCTACAAGTACCAATACACAGAAAACCCCTAGAAGCAACCAAACTTTTATCACTTCCATAATGGCTAAGAACTACAATAGTAGCATAGATTATGGCAGGTTCTACAATTATTGAGTAATACAAAACAATTATTGACTATCACCAATGAGTTATTACTTATTCATTTTTTGCCCAACACCTTCCCTTCTAAAATGCGTAGAAGTTTTGGAAAAGTTATGCTGTGATTGAAATTGTGAAACCATAAAAGACATGGACAAGGGGTAGGATTAAATATGTTTGCTTCTTCCAGGTCCTTTTTCAGGTAATCTATGATGAAATGTGAAAATGTAACCATATGAGGTTCCATAATTTAGCTTGTTAAACATGTCTGACAGACACAGCTCAGAGACACACTGCTGATACATTCGATACAGTCACTGCCGTTGTGTCCTTGGGAAAGACACGTCACCCACCTTGCCCCCAGTACCACCCACACCGGTTTAAATGTATCGTAAGGTACACGTTTGCAGATAGTGGGTGTCACAACGTGAAATGCTTTGAGTCCCGGGTGGAAAAGCGATATATACATTTTATTCACAACGATTGGAGTTCAAAGTGTGACCTGGGGGCTATTTGTGGAACACAGATTTTGCATGGACCCCCATAGCACATTGAAGAAAAAAAACAAACAAGAAACCTTCGAAACAATGGAAACATTCAGCAAAAAGGTACAACGTAATGAGAAAAGGCTGAAATGTTGATGCAAATAGTGAAATAGTGACTAAAAACACAAATGTGTCTTT